>NC_080062.1:8696542-8739042 GCF_026212465.1 Amaranthus tricolor | reverse complement strand
TGATTTTCTTTGGTGGGTTGTTTTAAAATTTTGATTTTTCCTTGTGTTTTTTGGGCAGTGAATGAATCATTTGAGAAGGTAGCAAGCTATGGATTGCTACCAAATATGATATTTTACTTGATGAATGTTTATCATTTAGAAGCTGCAAGAGGAACTATTATACTGTCACTATGGTCTTCTGCTTCCAATATTCTTGCCATTTTTGGGGGTTTTCTATCTGATTCTTACTTGGGTCGTTTTAAAGTCATTGCTTTTGGAACTTTTTGTAGCCTTTTGGTAAGTCAATTTTTGGTTGTCTTTTGAATTTCTAATTTGGTATTGGATATTTGTTGGGCTTTATGATCTATCTTGCCTTTTTTGCTTCCTTAGTTTTGATACATGCTTAGGTTCTGGTGGAAAAATGATTTGTTACTATTAGAGGGTGTTTGGTATGAGATTTTAACGTAAGTAAGGGATTCTTCACATTTTTTATTTCGTATAATATTAGGTTAACCCAGTCCCTTTCTCGAAGGTTACCACTCATCTATGTCTATGTCAAGTAACAAATTTCCTTTCTTTTAGGTAGTTGTTATCTTAAGTGTTTCCCTTATATTGTTATACCAAACAACATATAACTATAACCCTTACCTTTACCCTTACTTTTCTTAATCATTTCCCTTTCCATTACATTTTATGTCCCATACCAAATATCCCCTAAGTGTGAAGTGGGTCATAAGATTGGATCGTGTTGATAGATTTGTTGACTGCACATAAATCTGATAAGGTTTCATCCTAAAACCAATTGGTATTAGGTGTAACCCATCTAGTATATATGTTATTCAACCTTTCTCTATTTTTTCTACGTGGGATCACATGTGGGTTTATTTTCCAACAATGTTGCAGTGATTAGCATGTACCTAATCCTTGTTTGGTTCTAGAATGAATGGACATTTTGATTACTTGGTAAAATATAATGAGTTACATGATCTCTTGAAAAGTTATTGATGTAAGTAGGGAGTATTAGATAAGTTGAATGATATTCATAGTGTAGGAAAATTCTTTCTGAAAGAATTGATTTTACCCATTGCTATTATGGATTTGAATTGGGTCCTAAATGGCCTAAAATTTGCTTGTACTTTGCAATCAAAAGGAGGATTTGTCAATTAGGTCTTATACAGCCTGTAAGAACATGGTCTCAATTCAAAACTAGCTAGAAGATTGAAGCAAACTAGATATGGATTTTTTGTGTAAGGGGTAATTTTTACTAGCTTTTGAAAATCGTGTATATTTTCTTTATTTGACTCGAAGAGGAGCCATGCGGCACCCATTAGGTGTCGATATGTGACCGAAAGGTCACGAGTTCGTTTCGTAGAAGCAAGGTAAGGTTTGCCTCCATAATAATCCTGTGGTGGATCCTTCCCCGGACCTCGCTCTAGGGCGACGCTTTGTGCACCAGGTTGCCCTGTCTTTATTTGACTCATTGAGATTCTTATAATAGTTTTCTAATCGATTTCAATATTTTATCATTGTGGAGGTAGAAAATTTTGTGGGCGCTAGAGAGTTTTTTTATTGTTTACCCGATTATCTAGTGTAGGAAAATGTTAGCTTCTTGAAGAAAGTCTAATCATGCTTATCCATGATATCATATAACATGTTTTGTAGCAATGGGTAAACTAAGTATAGCTATAATCACTGTCAACAGGGAACATCTCTGCTTTGGTCGACTTCTGTAATCCCTTGGATGAAACCTTCACCTTGTGTTAGTTCGAGTCAGAGTTGTGACTCTGCTACTCCACTTCAATTTCTCGTTCTGTTTGGCTCATTTGGTCTAATTTCCATCGGAGCTGGTTGTGTGAGACCTTGTTCAATAGCTTTTGGGGCTGATCAAGTGAACAACAAAGAGAATCTCAATAATGAAAGGGTTTTAGATAGTTTCTTTAATTGGTATTATGCCTCAACTGGATTGTCCACCATCGTTGCCTTGACTGTTATTGTGTATATTCAAGATCAATTTGGCTGGCCGATTGGATTTGGCATACCTGCTTGTCTCATGATTCTTTCTCTCGTGGCTTTTCTGTTTGGTTCACCGTTGTATGTTCATGTAAAGGCTAAGGAGAACTTGTTCCTTGGTTTGTTTCAAGTTCCAATCGCTGCATATCGGAAAAGAAAAATTAGTCTTCCTCCATATAATTCTAGTGAGCATTACTTTCTTGGGAATGCTTCTGAGGTCACAACTTTGACTGACAACATAAGGTACTTTTAACTAGTTTGACAGTAAATTTATACGTTTATTATTGTCAAGGAACCAACTCAACCAAAAGCTTACGCTAATGGTTGAGACCCCAAGATTTGTTATATACTCTTAACATCGGCCCCTCACACGAGAGCCCATTGGGGTAGAAGTGTGGATGCAGCACAGGTTTTTCTCATACCTGGCGCTAAATATTCGCCCCGGGATATTTTATATACTCTGACAATTAATGCGTTCTTGTTTCTGAACTTATCATCTTCGTTTGTATCCCCATTTGACATGGGTGTTTAAGAAATTAGACAAAATGGACATGTAATCTCGTATATAAGTTAAAATTTAAGAAATGGGTCTGGGCATCTCAAACAGGTAGAAGACATAACCACTTACAAGCAGAGGTTCACTACTTAGACCCATTGGTAGTAGTAGGGTGTTACTCCTCAAGTTCATACAGTTCAACAAGTGTGTTTTCTAGCTATTTATAGTTAATTGTGTTGTTATTTTTTGATATTTTAGGTGCTTAAACCGAGCTTGTGTAATAGTAGATCCCGAAACAGAATTAAATCGAGATGGAACTGCTTCAAATCCTTGGAGGCTCTGCACAGTTGAGCGAATAGAAACTCTTAAATCAATTTTAAGAATCATGCCTATGTGGACTACCGGGATCATGATGCTAGTGGCCCTAAACAACAGCTATACGACCCTTCAAGCGAAAACTATGGACCGACATTTCATTTCAAGTTTTGAAATCCCAGCTGGTACCTTTCACGTCTTTTCAATCGTAACCATTACGTTCTGGGTAGCATTCTATGATCGCGCACTTGTACCATTATTAGCCAAGTTTTTTGACATGCCTCGTGGGCTTGGACCCAGAGTTCGTATGGGACTTGGATTACTCCTATCGTGTTTAGCAATGTTAGTCGCTGGGTTTGTGGAATCAATTAGACGGCAAACTGCGATTAACGAGGGGTTGGAAGATCAACCTAAGGCGGTCCTTGAGATGTCGGCAATGTGGTTGGTGCCACAGCTTGTGTTACTGGGACTCGCCGAGGCTTTCAATGCAGTCGGGCAGATAGAATTTTATTACGGTCACCTTTCTAAGACTATGTCGAGCCTTGCAATGGCAATATTCACGTTAGGAATGGCGGTATCAAGTCTGGTGGGTAGTCTATTGGTTGATATCGTTGATACTTTTACAGGCGCTGGCGGAAAGGTGAGCTGGTTATCGAGTAATCTAAATAAGGGTCATGTGGACTACTATTACTGGTTAGTCGCTTTTCTTTGTCTCGTTAATTTTTTGTATTTTCTTATATGTTGTCGAGTATACGGTCCAGACGAGAGTCACAGTCAGAGTCTCAGAAGCAGGAGGCATGGTGCGAAAAAGGAATCGGTTTGATTCTAGATCCTTTTCTAGGTTCTTTTTGTTGATTATGTTAACTACTTTGTATAACTTGACTGATCTAGAATAATGATGATATTGCAATGATATCGTATACGTTCAATTTCGTGTCATTATACAATTGTATGATCGAAAATTGTGAAATTATATCTTGATTTGCCTCGACAATTTTCGATAGAGTTCCTGGAAATCAGAATTCATTCTGATAGTAGCTGTTAGTTCAAACTTCACACTATCAAGTGCTCAAAAGATCGAAATGTTTTGCACTCCGCTATTCTACTTAACTTGTCATGGCATATGTTTTCATCTACACCCTTCTCAGTTCTCATGAAAGATTGCCCCTTCCTAAGACTAAATACCCACTAATTATTAGGCCTTGCTAAAACTAGACCTATCAAATTGGTCAAGTTGGTAAAGATTTTAGTTCTAAGTCATTTCTTGAGTTTGGACACCGTTTTCACTTATTTGTTTATATGTACACGACTTGAAGGGATAAGGAGTAGCAGTGGCGAAACTTGGATAAAGGTTTGAATTCTTGACCTTTCATTTTTATAAACAATAGCTTAACCATAAAACACACATTTTTTTTGGGGTATGACGGCCGAATATGACATTGTATACTTCCATTGTAGGGAGGAAAAAAGGTTTGTGTGTGACGCCTCCTCTGGCCCTATACAAGTTGAAGAACGAGGATTAAACTTTTCTTCGGTAAATATTTATTCTAGGGGAAATGATGATAAATATTATCCTTGTTTTGAAGTAATTGGTTACACCTTGAAAATTTTTCTTCCAATCTAGGCAATAATTTTTCTACGATTAATATTCCATAATCTTTTACACCTAGTTCATGCAATTCAGGTGAGGCCTTATGGCAATACCAATCATGATATTGCAAGATTTTACGCTTAAAAAATTGTATAATTTGTGATAATACCTTTTTACTATTACCAGTGGTGGATCTAAAAAGTATACTTAGTAAGGTCAAAATGCAATCATAAAAACATAATGTTAGATGTTTAGCTCATTTACTAGACAAAGTCACACGTGGATATGACCTAATCAGTAATCACATGAGCATTGGGGTGTACTATTACCGGTGGTGGATCTAAAAAGTATATTTAGTAGGGTCAAAAATCGTCTACCCTAGGCTCGACGAATTGTGTTCCGACTCCAAATTAAAGGATTTGATTTGAAAAACAAATATTGAGGGCTCTAGGGCTTCTCTTGGTATGCCCCACAATAAAATTTTCACAACTCTTTCTCTTCTAACAATTTTTTTAAATTTTTTTTAAAATTTTATTGTCAAATGTCTTTTAATTTTATGTAAATTCTTTTCGTTGAGTTATACTTTATCAACGCAAGCACCCATTAGTTGAATTTCGTGTATATAGGTCGAATGTTGGATCAATTTTTTGTCATTGAATATTTTCGCCCGTGAGTTAAACTTGATCAACGTAAGCACCCATTAACATGTAAAATTCTATTTTATTTTTTATATTTATAATATACATAAAAAAAGGATTATAATTTTTTAAAAACGTTTTCTATAAACATAAAAGATGATTTTTTCATGCCTTTTCCAATTCCAGCCAAACCATTATTTTATTTTGGCAAAATTATAAGAAACTATCTATTCTATATTCCATTTGTTAAAAAACTACCTTATGTAAAAGTTTTTGTAAAAAACTACCTTATATAATACAAATTTTTACAAAACACTACCTTTTAACGGATTTTAACAGTTGACCGTTAATTTTGGCCTTTGACACTCACGTGACACTCACGTGACTCTTAAAAGGGACCTTCTTCTTCGTCTCATTCTACCTCCACCGCCATTGATGAAACTCAACTACCCGAAACCAGTTATTGGTCATTTAAAAAGCATGATTTTTTCCCTGAAAAATCCTTCAATTTTTTCTCTTACTACAAATCCGACCTTTCCTAGATTTTCTCACGTCTCAAAGATCGATTATTGAGTCGTTCTTCTGACTCTTTTGAGCTTATTGAATTGAGGAAAGAGAGTGTTAACCCTTTAAGCAAATGTTTGACTTGGTAGGATTTAATTTGGCTTAGTTTTGGATCTGTTGTCGGGTCGGGTATTTTCATTATTACGGGTCAAGAAGCTCATAGCCATACTGGCCCTGCAATTTCTAGGCTTTCTGCTTTACTATCAGTGTTTTGTTATACTGAATTTGCCGTAGAAGTCCCTGTTGCTGGTGGGTCTTTTTCTTTCCTTAGAATTGAACTTGGTGATTTTATTGCTTTCATTGCTGCTAGTAATATACTCCTTGAAGCTATTGTTGGTGCTGCTGGTTTAGGTAGATCATGGTCATCTTATTTTGCTAGTATGATCAATGATAATTCTGATTTCTTGCGGATTTGAGTTCATTCTCTCCCAGAAGGCTTTCATCTTCTGATTTCTTGCGGAAAGCGAAAATGAAATGAAGAAGAAGGTCCCTTTCAAGAGTCACGTGAGTGTCACGTGATGGTCAAAGGCCAAAATTAACGGTCAACTGTTAAAATCCGTTAAAAGGTAGTGTTTTGCAAAGATTTGTATTATATAAGATAGTTTTTTGCAAAAACTTTTACATAAGGTAGTTTTTTAACAAATGGGGTATAGAATAGGTAGTTTCTTATAATTTTGCCTTTTATTTTTTGCAAAAAGACAACACACTCCCTCCTATTTACTGTTGCTCTATTTGGTATTTGGTTTTTTTGATAATATTCATCAGTTACTTTTAATATGTATTTTATTCTTAATTTATAATTTATTTATTTTATTCTTAATCTATAATTTAAATTAAAGTCAAGTAAAATCTTATTTATATAGGCAAAATGCTAGTGATTATTAACAAATTAAAGTTTAGTTTACCAAACCTTTTTGACTTGTGTTGTAGTTCCTAATGTTATTCATTGTCAATCGTCATGTACATTGTACGGTAATGAATCATTTGCCCAAAAAATAATAAATCAGACATAGCAAAGTCTAAACTAACTACTTCATTAGCAGTACAACAAAAGTGCATTGCTGATTTTGACCAAGGTTTTGTTGATGTAATTTCTAAACTAACAACACGGTTACTACAAACTTGGGTTGTTTCATTTATTTTTGGCCCAAAGAGAAATATAAAAAGGACCCTAAAAGTTTAATAATTCATATTATCTAGCAAAAAATTGTAAATAATTTTTAATTTTATTTTAATTTAATATCAACCATGTACATGAAATTAAAATTTTTGGGCACTAAAAATTTAGGGCCTTCGGCGGTAGCCCGCTTTACCCCTACTAATCGACGGTTATGACTATAAATAGACAAATTCTTTATTAAGACTGTCTCACCTGAGACGGCTTAATATGGATTGAACCAATTTTAAATTTCTTAAATTTTTAATGAGAAAAATGTTTTTATTTAGTTAACTACTATGTAAATTTAATATTGGGCTACTTGTATGCGCCCGTCTCATGGTGAAATAGTCTCATACAAGACTTGCTACTATAAATAATATTATGCAAAGTTTGTGACTTCTATATTTAGACTTATAGGTTTGTTTAAATAGTACTCTCTTTAATTTAGAGGAAATGTCATTTTCTTTTTGAATAAGTTCAATATAAATATCTCATTTTTATTTATATTTCCCGCTTTTTTAAAGTAATTTTTTTTTTATAAATTTACCCTTAAAATCACATGTCATCATCTACTATTAAGAGCGGTTCATTCCCTTTCTTAATATTTATGCAAAATTAATATCGGACATTAGATGTGAATTGGAGAAAGTATTTTAGAAAGAAGAAAGAAAAACACGATGAAATGATTTCGGGGATTAACAAGGTGATCGACTCCTCATGATCTCGTTTTGAAAAAAATGTATAATATATAGGGTCCAAAATTTTGAGAATGATAGAGAAAATTAGCATCTTTTTCTTTCAAATATTTTCATTGTTTAAAGATTTCATTTTATGCGAAATGTAAAGAAAATTTCGACTCCATTTGCGTTTCCTACACCTTTGAAATCTAAATGAAGGAAAACCTCATTGGTGTGTTTTGGGCATTACCACTTGATGCTTGATCATCTTAATCGTTAATTAGTTTGTATTAAAATAATATTAATTTGATTATTTATTTTTAATTTAAAAAATTCAAAACTTATAAAATAAGCTTAAGCTCAAAATATGTATTTTTAGTAAACAATGATACTGAAAAATTTTTTAAAAAATGCACAAATTATTTGTGTTCTGTTAAGGAATTAATTCATCTAAAAATTTAATCTGTTGGTTGAAGGCCTACATGTATATTATATACTCTATTATGCATTCTTACACGAGAGCTCTTTGGGTTAGAAGTGTGTATGTAATCCATTCCCTCCCCGTATATATTGTTACTAAATATTCCACTTAAAACGAGTGGTTGAAGAGATTCGAGCTCATAATCTCTTTTCAAATTGACTTCTAATACCATTTAAAGAAATTAATTTAACCAAAAGTTTAAGTTGATGGTGGAAGATCCATACAGTAATATTTTATATTATGCTGCATCATCTACTGCTTATATAGTTGCTCAACAGAACACCAGCTTTGACCAAACTTTGATACAAAAGTCAAATAATGGGGTGTTGACTCTCACACTTTTACAATCATGGCTATCTTCCAGTTGATTGTATTCCTTGTTTTCCTTCCCCTTTCCTCTTTGTTTATTTGTTGGTTTATGTCTTGTGTGTTGCTTCCATTTTTATCTCACTTATTTTCTAATTCCTTGTTTTCAACAAAAAGGTCAAAGAATGAATAAAAAAATTCTAATATTAATATGAAAGCTTTCAAGTTAATTATTACGATATAAAATTATTAATAAATAGAATAACAATTAGGGGTGGATGTAACATTTATCAATATTTATTAACTTACAACATTAAAAATTTATCACTAAATAGAAATCCTATTACTTACATAATTGACAAGTTTTTTGTTTGTACATCTTCAAACCACCACATTCAGTATTGTTTCTATTTGTTCTTCGCTTCCGCTTATCTACTTCACCATAGAAAGAGTGTTTAAATCCTATAAATAGAAAAAATTATCCTAAATAATTGTATCTCTTGTTCATTTGTTGTAAATAATCTCTATTATTGATTATTTATTAAAAAATCAACTTTTGTGTAATTTTTACTGACACCACTCCGTTGCACAAAAAATGGCTACTGTAAATACCTTATAGTCGTTACACTCACTTCTTCTTCTTCCTCCTTATACTTTTTTGTGTGGGTCTACTCCTACTCCTCTTTACTGATAGGTATCTAAAACAGCCAATTAAAATGTAACAAAGGGTGTTGCCAGTAAAAAATATACAAAGTTAAATTATTTAAAATAATTAATAGTAGGAATCATTAATAGCAAATGAGAATATATAGTAGGATTATTCAAGATAGTTTTTTATAATAACAATATTTTCTTCAAGGAACCAAATATTTTCCATTCTTTCATTCTCAACATCTTCATCTTTTTCAACTTAGCTTTATAATTTGCATAAAACCAAACAAAAAAACTACTATATGACATTTGCACTTTTCATTAGAAAATTATTTATATTCATGAAAAATATATTTTCACGATAAATAATTTTCAGTAAATCAAACATTTATTTAGTCCATTACTCCCATTCGATTTGCTAACAGTTATTGTATCATGTTGGGCACACCAATTATGAACAATTCATGTACGTTAAAAATAAAAATATAGAAGTAATTATGTAAGGGACAAAAAAAACACCAATTTTCTACCCTCCATCTCCAAAGATTCATATATTCCTTTTTAATATGTTTCTTTTATTATACTACAATTTCTATTTTAGAAAATGCCCAGCTACTTTCTGTTATTCTCATTTACAAATTTTGATTCTCGATTAATTAATATATGCACATGATTTAAATAATTTTACATTTTTTAACATTTATATAATATACAACTGTGATAATTTCTTAGATAGATAGTAAATAGTCTTTATAAGAAGATTCTATATTGTACAAGCTACAAACTACAAGCTTTTAAATAATGCATATGGAATATAGTCTGCAAAATGTAGTCAATTTGAGCTGTTAAACCAGTTTAAATAATAAATTATTCTCATAATTTAAAATTGGAATCATGACATGGAGTAAAGGATTGCAATCAAAAAATAATTTAAAAAAAGAAAGAATGATTTGGGAAAGAAACGATGTAAGCTTCCATGAAATTATTAATTAAAACTTTGAGCATTGATTTTTAATTGATAGTACATTGTATGAATATATTTTAATAGAGAACTAGGGCTTCTTTCTTTTATTATAAAACTTAAATAGTACTTAAAATTTTAATGATCATGTATGTCATCACATTTATGGTGATTAGGGTTGGCAAAGTTGTCAATGCACATAGGACACGTGTAAATATATCACTCCATATGGATGCATGTTGCATCAATTAAGTTGATTCAATGGATTTTTTCTAGCTAGGTTTCAAAAGTACATAATGATAAAAAATTAGAAAACCTGGCATCTGATACTATGTTAGAATACCTTGATTAAATCAACTTGAAGATATCACAATAAATATATCAAATAAATATATAAATATTTCCTACAAAAGTTTACATCATCATATTTCTTAATATATGAGTAATTTATCACAATAAAATATTTTCTTTTAAAGTTTCTTGAAATATTAAAGTTTTAAATTGAAAATCTACGTGGTATCTCTATTAAAGTTTCTTAAAATATATATTTACTTATTTTTTTTTCATGTAAAAGTATTTGATTATTAATCAAGTTTCTTCATGCTAATTTAATCTTGTAAAATATTTCGTCAGAAAACAAAAGCTATATTATAAACAAATATTTTTTTGACAACAGCATATAATCATTATGATAATGTTGCTGAAAGATTATCAGTATTTGCCTAGAAATATATTTAAGAATTTTAATTAGTATTATATATCAATAACCTATTTTTTTTCATTAAACGTATAATATATTCATAAATACTCTATAAAATTCATATACAATAAGTGATATAATAATACAAAGATAACTTGTAGTTGTATTTTTATTTACTTCGTGCATTGTAGTATACTGGTATAGTATAGATAAGTTAATTATACTTAATTAACTATTAAGTGGTCAGATTTTTAAATAAGTATTTAAAAAATATCAACCATAAATTATTAGCTAATGTACTATGTTTTTTTTGTTTTATAATATCATATAGTTTTATAATATGATATTAACCATAAATAACACTAATTTAGGGGGTGTTTTTTTTAGTGTAATATCCACTTTCGTTTATTAGCTAATGTACTATGTTTTTTTATCTTATAATATCATATGGTTTGATTTTTTTACATGTTAGGGATATTCAAGGGAAACACCCCTAAATTGATACTATTTATGATTAATTAAAAGTTGATATTATTATAGGAAACAAGTAAAAATATGTATTATTTATGGTAATTTTTTCTATAGAAAATAAAGATGAATATAATTACACCGACTTATATTTTTGTCATTTTTGTCATGCTTAGAACATCACAACTTGTCTAGTTGTCTGTAATCATCTCATAATAAGACCATAGTTCTTTCGTTTTATATTACTTGTAATATTACAAGATAATGCACTATTCATTCATCATTCTTAATTTGAGATTAATTTTTAATTTATAAGTTAAATATAGTCAGATGGAATCTTGTTTGATTCATCTCAATTCAAAGATTATTAATGTCAAATTTTTATAATTTTTTATTACACATAATTAAAGATATTAAAAATTAAATTTATGTATTAAACTGCGTAAAAATACAATTATTACTAATATTTTAAAACTGAGGAAATATAAAACTATCACCACTAACCAGTTGACTACCTTTCACCGAGATCCGACAAACTTACCGTTATGTGGGGCCAATTTAGCTCTTAAGCCAACATTCATATTGAAGAAGTGTTTGAATATGAGATATAAAACAAAAGAAAAGGAAATATGTTGTGCAAGTAACCCGCTTCTAGTTTGTGCACCAATTGCAAAATGAATAAAATTTAATAGAATTAAAAATTAAATTAGTAAATACGTCAAAAATTAAGTAGAAAATAAAAATAAATTTTATTGTTAAAATAGAGAGAAAATATAACTTTGTGGTCAAAATAAAAATAAAAAACCATTCCCAAAAATAAAATATAGCATTAGTGAGTCAAATTAAAATAATTGGTCCTCCAACATAAAACCAAAGGAAAGTCGATAAATTTCAAAGTCCTTAATAATAAAGGAAATAAAGGTGGTTATAGCTTGTAGGCAAATTTAATCCTAAATATGTAAAGTTGACATTAAATCACGTTTGTTGATGTGATCTTAATAAAATCCTATCATACCATATGAAATCAATATTTTGCGTTTTATTTTGTTGTTATGTTTGAAATATTTAATATTAAAAGAAAAAAAAAATTTAAATAATAGGAATTTTCATGAAATATAAGAGCTAAAAGTACATCAATTCAAAATCTTGTTAATTTCGTCTAAATGTATAAAATTTTATTATATTCTTTGATGTGCAAACCTCACATTTAGAAATTTATAGACACACTTTAATATTTTCCTTCACATATGAGTGTCTTTATAATTTTTAGCACCTCATTGAGAATAATCATCCAATTAAAGGCCTCTTAACTGTTAATTTGATTAAATGTCCAGTTATAAAAGCCCAACAACTAATCAAGTTTTGATATCAAGCTAGAATTTAAGACATGGTTCGGGAAAACTCAAACAAGAAGAAAGATAGGTAATTCAATCATAAACCTAAAGGAAGTTCAGTACTAAAATCCAAAACTACTTTTATGAAAAATTATATTTTTGAGAGACGACTCTTATAATCCTAGTCCATTAAAAAAAAATTAGAAAAGAAAAAATATGAAATGCAATAAATGATGCGTTATAATAAAAAAATCATAATTTTCGTTCAAGAGCAACAGCTATTCCTAAAATTGATCTCAAATATATATTTTTTAACTATTGAACCCTAAAATCACAAAGAAATGGCACAAAATGAAATTAAAAATTGCTATCTATCAATCAATCTATTTATGTATCTATCAAATCATTAAGAAAGATTAATATGGAGGGATTAATGCTTTAATTTGATAACTCGAATCATTTCTCTTTCCACCATGGATGGACAAATAATTTTGATGATGCGAATGAATATGAATGCTAGATGAAGAAGAAGATGAACTAAAAGTCTCTTGTTAAAACATAATCTATTCCCAATCTATGGCCAAAATAAAAAAAAATTCCCACTTTCCTTAAAATGGGAAAGTATTTCCAAGTTTACCGTCCACGTAGGATTGCTTTGAGAAATTTTTTTTTTTTTTTAATAAAACCGCTACATGAAATAGCGGTTTTATTCATGCATCTGAAGTAAAACGCCATCTGAGATGGCGGTTTGGTTAAGTGAATTTTTTTTAAAAAAAAAAAAAAATTAATATGTGGAGTAAACCGCCACTTGAAGTGGCGGTTTGGTATCAATACAAAACAGCAGCTTCCTTCGACATTTTTCACAATTCATTTTGCTCTTCTTGCTTCTTGCCGGTATAACCCTAAAAAAAAAATTTCTTCACTCTCATTTACTTTAAATTTACAATTACTCTCATTCCACTAAACTAATCAACTACATTCCCATCTTCTCCTTGTGTACTAGTTTATTTTCATCCTCATTTAAGGTATGAATAAAACCCTAATTTTTGTTCAATATGCAAATTGTTTATTTTGTTCATTATTGTTTTGAATTGAAGTTATAAAAACGTTAAATGTTTGTTACATTCTATTGTTTTCATGATTTATGCTTACGTTTTACACATTTGTAGTTGAATTTTAGGATTTGTTTTGTATGCATATAAAGTGTTTGATGAAATGCTTCAATGAAAGTTTATTACTTTGTAGGGTTAGTTTAATGGTTTTTGTATATATTCATGCTATTTTTAGCTACTAGGGGTGAAATGAACTTTCTAACAAGTGTTGTAATACCTTAATATCACAAATTCTTGTATTCAAATTTACACTTCCCTTACTCACATTCAACAATTAAGTGTATGTGAAATCAAATGAAAAATATGTTTGTACTTGCAGAATATGAATCATTATCCCGTTATAGTGTATTGGGGTGGGGAAGTAAGTTATACTGGATCCGATGTTGGATATAATGGAGGATTAAATACAGTGATGTTTATCCATCGTCAAAATACGACTTTTGAGGTGTTTGTTAGCAAAGTGTATGATGTAATTGGTTGTGATCGCAACTCTTATATGTTAAAAATGGAGATGAAATACCCGGTGACTGGGAAAAATGTGTTAGTCCCTATGAAGAATGATGAAAGCATAAGTGCTCTTGCTTATACGGCATCACAAGCCCCTGGAACGGCAATGGAGGTTTATGTTGAATTGGTTGCAAATTTGGATAATGCGAGGGAAGTCATGACTAGCATGGAACTTCCAGAATCAGGTCCTAGTGTACGCCATGATACATTCACAGAAATGTTAAGTAACCCGAATTACGTTAGTGAGCACTTGGATGAGTTTACCTCTCCAACTCATTCACGTGGCATTGGTGGTGGTGTAATGAACACCTTTTCCACGAGTCACTTGGGTAGGCTTAATGCGAACGAGGTTGACTCTTTAGATCAGGAGCGTAGTTGATCCATCAGTGCTTACGCTTCAGGCGACCCACAGGAGCGTAGCTGCGTGGGAAGGCTCCACTGCCCAATTGGTTACTCGTCAGCACTACCAGGCGAGTACGTTACGGTGGGAGGTGGATGACAGGGTGTTAGACGTAGTCGAGCTAGCTGGTTTCAGATACATTCACCGGTTGTTGGGCGGGGGCTTGGAGCTCGATCGAGCTCTTATCACTGCATTGGTGGAGAGGTGGAGGCCAGAGACACATACATTCCACCTCACAGTTGGCGAGGCAACGATCACGTTGCAAGATGTGGCAGTTATCATGGGACTACCGATTGAAGGACAAGCAGTCATTGGTCATGGGGAGGGAAATTGGCCAGCATTAGTACATGAGCTGCTAGGGGTTAGGCCGGAAAACCCTCAAGACCCCACCCAGCCCAAGATCATCGTTGGATCGTCATTGAAGCTGACTTGGCTCCGACAGCATTTTAGCGCGCTTGAGGATGATGCAGATGATGTGACGGTTGACAGACATGCCTGCGCTTACATCTTGTACCTGTTTGGATGCATCTTGTTTCCAGACAAGAGCGGCGACTCGGTACAGCTGATCTATCTCCCTCTACTGTTGGGGAAGTGCTACCCTGGCGTATCTGTATCGTAACTTATGTCGAGCATCTCGTAAGGGTGCCAAGGACATTGGTGGATGCTTGATGTTATTACAGATATGGTCATGGGAGCACATTCATATAGGGAGGCCAATTATTCGGACGGTTCGACCGGATGGGCAAAATGATCAGGAAGATGACGCGGATGATTTTGAACCGATATTAGGGTCACAGCATCGGCGCGGGGTGGATCCTTTGGCAGTAAGGTAGCAACACTCAATTCACTATTCAAATTCATAATTTCACTATTTTATGATAGATGAAAATGTTAATCAATGTTTATTTGTTTTTAGCTGGCTTCGCGTATATCTTTCGAGATCCCACTCTCCACATACTCTCGTCTACTACAGAGACGCACTAGATCAACAACGGGACGAGCAGGTTAGTAACATTTACTATTTGTATTAGTTATGAATAAATTGTATACATTACTAAGCATATTGATTTCTATTATAGATGACATGACAGCCTTACACAGCGGCTAAGATGGAAGCTTTACCGCACATATGTACATCGGGCCACGAGATTTGGAGATCGCGTTGTCCTCTTATTTGCTTTGACATCGTCGAGCTACATCTACCGGATCGTGTCATGCGTCAATTCGGTTTGGAGCAAGTAATCCCGCAAGCTTGTGACACCCAACCTCAACTACATGCGATCGATCGGAGAACTGGGAACAAGAACTACCTCGTACGACATAGATCGCATGTAGATGCGTGGAACGACCAAGCATCTACATTGGTTGGAGGAGATAACTTCACAGGTCATAGCTCTGCTATGTACATGAGTTGGTACAGGCGCATCTCGATATTACGCCTAACGAACACCGCATTTGCGCAGCCAGGATCACATTACCATCCGACATCTACGTTTCTGGTACGTTTTCTTTCAACACTCATAACAAATAGTAATAGTTTTAAGTAACTCTTTTAACAATATAATGATAACAAACAGGCTGAGCGCATCCGATCGGTGCTCATACAATGTAATGACACGATTCAAGGGGCCGCTACATCGCCAGTTGACGTGGGGTATCGGCTATGTTCTCAGACCTTAGGCTCCATTAACGCGTCGCTGACCGATGCATTGAGTCAGGCGGGTTATGAGTACCTCATACCGACTCCACCCGTCATTGGCGAGGTAGATGACGCATTCCACACTCCTTCTCCAAGGAGTTCAGCCCATCGAGGTAGCTCTTCCGGAGGATCCAGTTCTCGGTCCACAAGAGGCCACCAGCGTTCATCTACTCGAGGTCGGTCTTCCAGATCGCCATCAACATCTGCTACTATGTCGCCGTTCGTTCCCCCGTCTTCCATCAACACTCCTCCTCCACATCCATCGCCTCCGCAAAGGATTATCACATATCAGCGTGCTAGTCAACGACGAGCTCCTGCTCTTAATGTCATTGCGGAGGTTGACGAGTTCACACCATCATCATCCACCGGTGCGCAAAACAAAAGGGGCCGGGGGTTGTAGTTTAACAAACTTTGTATATTCTTATATGACTTGAACTTCTTGTATGAGTTTCCATAATTGTAATATATCTTTGTATTATTTTCATATTTATTTTTTTTAGAACAAGCCGGTTCGTAATTGATTATTATGGAATTGATGGTATTGAACTACTTTAATGCATGTTGCGTTCAATATTATAAAATGAAAGAAAAAAAAAAAAAAAAAAAAAAAATCAGGCCACAAGCAAACCGCCACATGAAGTGGCGGTTTACCTGGACCAAACCGCCACCTGAGATGGCGGTTTGCCTTCACCAAACCGCCACTTCATGTGGCGTTTTTGTGCTTAAGGCAAACCGCCATCTCAAGTGGCGGTTTTGTCTGAAAAAATAAAAAAAAAATAAATTTTCCACGTGGACGGTATTGTGGGAAATAATTTCCCAAAAAATGCAAAGTGGGAATTAATCTGTTTTTTAGCATTAATCTGGGAATAGATCCGTTAAAACATTGTTATTGATGATTGAATACAGATTTCTAATAAATGTTTTTTTTTAGAAAACTATATGTTTAAATACTTCATGATAGTTAAAAAAAAGCCTATGTATTACCTATAAATGTCTTGTGTTAAATTTGTGCATTGAAGCATAGTAATCTCACCATTAAAAAATTTACATCAATTTTAAAACCTATTTTAGTACTTAAAAACACATTTTAAATGATTAAAATACATACTTTAAAACTTAAAAATACCTATTTTAAATAGTTATAGCACCTACTCTATTACTTAAAAATGCCTACTTTAAATGGTTGTAACATATACTTTAGTACTTAAAAATACTTAGCTACTTTGAATGCATGGTAAAATCACCTCTCGTGTTGATTATAATACCTACTTTAATACTTAAAATACTTACTTTTAGTGGTTAAAACTAGAGGTCTACAATCATTTTGGATTCTCTGAGAGGATATACGTTAAGTCGTGAGTACTATAATCACTATCCATCATTATGAGAAGTATGGAAAAAAAAAAAATCAAAGCTCTTGATACCATGTGGGAAGTTTGTGGACAGCTAAGAGTAGTATTTAAAATAATTGTTATTTCATTGATATTATTTACATCCTATTTATTATACCAAATTATTTTGAAATATACATGAGAATAATACTTCATCCAATTCACTATTAGTGTCTCATTTGCTTTTTGGACAATAATAATCTCTTACTCTTAATTTGTATTTTATTATTAATCTATAAGTTAAAACATAGTCAAGTGGGATCTTATTTGATTCGTCTCAATGTAAGAATTATTTATATCAACTTTCTATAGTTTTTACTTAAACACAATTAGAGATATTAATGATTAAATAAGTACATCGGATATATAGTGTACATATAAAGCAAATGAGACATTAATAGTGAATTAGAGAGAGTAATATAAAAGACACACCAAATAATTAAAGATAACAATAATAAAATTTACATGACATATTATCTATAATAATTAGAAGATAATATCGTAATATTCACAATCAATCTACCAATCAAGATTTATCTTGATTTAATTTGTTGATCTTATTTATTTCTTTCAAAATTTCCAACTAATTTCGATAGTTAAAGTGTTATAGATAATTAAAATGTGTGTATAAACGATAATCCGTTAGAAGTCTTATGTGAAGTTATAAATCCCGATATTTAATAAAGTTGTTTGTTAATAAAATTCAATATTATTAAAATTCAAAATAGATAGCTAAACGTGGTTATGATAATAAGGGAATTAAATTCTATATTCTTATGGTTTTTAATAATTTTGTTTATCCAGGAAAGTTCTAAATACCTTTTTAAGAAATTAAAAGTTTTTAAATTCCTATGTAATTTATGTATACAAAAACTATTTGTAAGTGCATATTCTTTCATGTGGAACTGATTCAATTTTATATGCTCTTTTATTCTGATATCAAGTGCATTAACGCTAAAGAAAAAAAAAAAGAATAGCAAAAAGGAAATTGCCAATAGTAAAGAATGAAAGAATTAAACATTGCCTTTATTTATGGTAGTACAAAAGTATGCTCTATCCATTTGGCTTATTTTTAAGGAACTAATAATAATGATCAAAATTAAAATATATTTAAGTTAAATTAGTTTTGAATATTTTTCATAACTAAATAATTTCCTTTCCAAAAAATACTTTTGGTGTACTAAATAATTATTCTCATTTTCATTTTTATCTGTCCTATTAAATTTGTCTAATTTATCTAATTTGTCTTTGATTCATATTATTTCTTTAATTTTACATCCACGCATTCAATTTTATGTACATTTAAACCTTTTTATGTACATTTACTCAATATTTTTAACATTTTCACCACATTTATACATAATTTTATTTCTTTAGAAATAAAGTGAGTACATTATTTTGGCTAGTATTTTAGTATGGCCATTTCAAAAGCCACTTATTATCTGCCATGCTCAATTTGCTTTATTTTATATTTTTTTCCAAAAAAAAAAATTATTTGTCTAAATAAAATATCTCACTACTTTTATACAGTACGCTACCAAAGATGATCGTGACTTAATGAATAGAGCATTTGCATATTGAGCAGAAGGCTTGGGATTCGACCGCTACTGGACGCAGGCGCGCATCCTTTTTAATCCCTTCTTAAGGGGAACAGGTATGGCTGTCCGTATCTTTCAGAAAAAAAATACCCCCATATAAACCCTATCTTATGAGAAATATTAACGGCCCGTTTGGTTGATGGTAATGAAGTAATGGGAATGAAATGTTGTAATGGCAATAGTAATGAAGGAATGAATATGAGAATTGGTAATGAAGATTCTTTTGTTTGGTGTGCATGACTAAAGAATGGTAATGGAAGATAATATTCTATTGATTGCATTTGGTTGTTAGTAATAAAAAATGGTAATGACTCTTAGTTTCATTATTGTATATTTGTATCTAAAAGTATTATTGTATCTAAATTATTCTATCTAATAATTCTTTTTTTAATAATAATATTTTTTTGGATAATTACATACATTACTTTTTTTTTCTTCATTATTTTTTTTCTTTAGCTCGAAACAACATTACCTTATTTTATTACTACAGTAATACTTCATTACCATTACAGCCTAATACCAGGTTGTTTGATGGTAATAAAAATGGCCATTTTTGGTAATTTCATTACCTTATTTTATTACCATCCATTACCATTGAACGCATCTAAACAACCAAATTTTTTATCACTTAATTTTATTACCATTACCGCCCTCTAATACCATGTACCAAACGGGCCGTAAGAGTATCCTTCACCTAAATATCTCAACCCATTTTTACTGTTTATAAATATGTCATAATTTAATCTCAATATATACACTAACAAATGAGACTATTTGGAGGGGATAATAGAGTAAGAACAAATTTGAAAGAAAAAATCAATTCACCCACGAGATCCTCGAGCAACTCGGTAACTCAGCCGTGTGAAAGCAAAAGAAAAAGCGGTCCTACAATAATACAATTATTCACTTATATCATCACCTCCATTTGACTAACCCACTTCTACGCACTTAGATAACGTGTTCATCTTTTCTAATTCACCACTAATCCACCACCATGTTATTACTATTTTTTTAATTTATTAAGTACACTAGATAATTCTTGTTGGACAGAGAAACAAATTTTTTTTTATAAATTTATTAAAGTGTCTATTATAATTTATATTTAATTTATATTTGAGGTTGTCTATATTAGAGAATATTTATAAACTTAAGAAATAACTTCTACTACTCTCAATTCGTTAGAGTAGAAATCTCATTTAGGTTTGTACGTTACCTTTCTTCACTTTGTTTGAGTCGCTCAGGCCAATTTTCTGAATTCTAATATGGTATTAAAGTCTAATTTGTTCTTAGACCGTTATGTTCCAATTGATTTCAATAGTATATTTTATTTAAATTTGTATGTAGATCACATCTTCTCGACCCTAATTGGGTGACCCAAATTTATTTTTAAATTCTTACAAAAAAAGTCCGAAAAACCTTCGGTCAAACTCAAAAATTATTAATACTCTTTGTGTATCTTTAAAGGGTGGTCTTATTACTTCTTAGTCTTGCTACTTCTTTACTAATATACTACTACTTCAACAGTTCTAATCACTTATTTTGTCTCTATTCATAAATTTCACTCAATTTCCTGGAAACACGAATGAAAATACGCTAAAAACTTTATTTATAAAGCCTTAATCAGATCATGGATAATATGCAAAACGACATGGATGTACAAAAAGCAGAAGGCATGAGATTAGAAGATGAGACAATGGCATTAGCACATAATATTCATCAGAAACTACCAGAGAATGATGGTTTGGATCTTCCCAATTCTGATAATCATGCTCCTAAATCTAGAAAAAAGGGTGGTCTTATTACCATGCCTTTTATTATTGGTAATTATATTTTTTTTAAGAATTATTTTATTTGAAATAGGATAAAAAATCTTAGAAGATGGTAGGGTAAACATATTCTGGGCATTAATCATTAGCTTAAATTTTTAGTTGAGTTGATTTTTTGGTATTAAAAGTAGCCAGTGTAACAAGAGACTATGAGTTCAAATCTTAATCAGCTAGATATGAGAAGAGCCTATGTTGCATCCACACTTCTGACCCAAAGGGCTCCTATATGAGAGGAATGTTAGAAAGTATAGAGAAAATTAATCTTCCCTATAAATGATGATAGTGTATCAAACCCCTAACAAAAGGGTAAAAGGGTATTAAATCCTCAATGGATCAGTAGTCTAACCCATGATTCTGGGCAATTATGATTTGTTATTTTGAATTGATTTTGATATTGTTTTTTTATTTTTGGACAGTGAATGAGGCATTTGAGAAGGTAGCAAGTTATGGAATATTACCCAATATGATATTTTACTTGTTGAATGTTTATCACTTAGAAGCATCAAAGGGAGTTATCATATTATCACTTTGGTCCGCTCTTTCCAATGTTCTTGCTCTTTTTGGTGGTTTTCTCTCTGATTCTTACTTGGGTCGTTTCCGGGTCATTGCTTTTGGGACTCTTTGCAGTCTTGCGGTAAGTCCATAAAATTTTTGCTTCATTTGTTGCTTATAGGTGAATTCAGGTTCGGCTCTGTTTAAGGCTATGGTTGAAGTTGATTATTTGATTAAAAACTCATATTTAATGTTAAATATTTCACTTTAAATAAGGGACAGGGTCGTACCTTATCATATGCAAGATAGACATTTATTTAGACTTTAGAATAAAAAAAAGCCCTAATAATTGGATATTATGGTTAATGAAGTAAACACTTAAAAATTTACAATTTATAATTTGTTCTTTTATCAATTAAAAAGTATATGACACGTCTACATTTATAATGATAATTATAATATATAGGGTTCGTCTCTATTATTTTTCTAAACATCCGTTAAAGTTCAGAATCTACCTTCACTAGCGAGGGTCATTTCTTTCAGTTTGCCTAGGATTTATAAAATGCAAGGAACGACACTGATAAGGAGTGGTTGAGATTTGAACTCATGACCTCATTTTATGCTGACTTTTGAAATCATGTCAAAGAATCAACTCAACCAAAAATTTAAGTCGATAATTAAAGCCGATATATTATATCTAACATTAACACACTTGTAGACAAGAATATTTGGCTCACCTTATACTAATAATCTTAATTTGCACTAACCAAAAATGCAATGATGGTTGATCCTAAGTGCGTTATACTAGTTGATAATATATGAGACTTTTTTCACTTTTATATAAAACTAATTTAAAGGAATAGAGGAAGTATGATCAAAGATTAGAGTTTGATATATATGAATTTTTGAATGCTTATTAACACTTACTACTCTAATTGCATCTTATACTGTCCATAATTTACAAGTAGCTTGAAGATATAAAGGTTTGGGAACGTGTGAAAACATTGGTTATTTGATCTAATAGATTGAAAGCCTCTTAATAAGAAAATAATCAAATTTTTATATACTTTTCAAAAAAAAAAAAAAAAAAAGCAATTTTATGCATGTTTTGTAATCTTGATCATTTCTTGTAAATTATATTTTGACATTAGAAATTTATCTTTAGAATTGTACATAGATATAATGATTATCAATATTTTGATTTGGATCTTACTATTGATCCAAAAATATGTAATCGATTCCAATCGTAAGGCGAATATTAAATTTATTTGATTAATCTATGGATGTACTAAGTGATAGAGTATATAACATATCTAGAGTCTGGTTTTGTAATAACTTATTATATACTGTATTACCATGATCTAATAATTGGAGATCAAATATTATCAGAATATATTATATGTCAAAAAGCGTTAACCATCACTTTAGCCTTTTCATTGTATTTCTCTTCTTCTTCTTTTCTTTTCACTCTACCTCCTGACCTCATTCGCATATACTACAGCCACAAGTTCAATCCTTAATGTTGGGACATTGTTATGACATTTAGACACTTTATTTTAGGCGTAAAATTAAATATTTATACGTCTCAACACTTGGACACGTACCAGTATCCGACATCAGTTGCTGAGTCCAAGTAACATAGACTAGTACATAATACCTCTTTTGCATCTTAACTAATTTGTTTACATCACCTACCATGCTCAAAATAGAAAGATTGACTCACCAAAACTCTAATTTTCCACAGGGAACAAGCCTACTTTGGTTAACTTCAATAATCCCATGGATGAAGCCTCCACCATGTGATCAAAAGGCAGGCCAAACCTGTCACCCGGCAACACCAGCTCAATACCTAGTTTTGTATGCATCATTTGGTTTAATCTCAATTGGGGCTGGTTGTGTAAGACCATGTTCCATTGCATTTGGGGCAGATCAAGTCAATAACAAGGATAATCCCAATAATGAAAGGGTTTTAGACAGTTTTTTCAATTGGTATTATGCTTCAACAGGATTATCTACCATTGTGGCATTAACACTTATTGTGTTTATACAAGATAAATTTGGTTGGCCTATTGGGTTTGGTGTGCCAGCAATTCTTATGATCCTTTCTCTAATGTTCTTCCTGTTCGGTTCGCCGTTGTATGTTCATGTTAAAGCCAAGGAGAAGTTGTTTGTTGGTATGTTTCAAGTGCCTGTTGCCGCGTTTAGGAAAAGGAAAGCTAGTCTTCCTCCTCTTGAGGCTCAAGATATGTACTTCCGAGGAGAAGGGCCTGATACCGTTGTTCTAAGTGACAAATTAAGGTAATTTTTTAATCATATGTTTGTGTTGACTTTGTGTCTAACTTGTTTGATTTCACAATGTTTTATGCATATTTCATAACGAGCCCGTTGGGCTGGTGATTTGAATGGTTATAAGTCTAAGATTCTATTGGATCCTACTCTTATTTTTAGGATTTGTGTTTAATTTTTTATGATCTAGTGGATTTGGATTCAAAAAATAGTTCCGAATCTGGGTTTAGAGTCTTCAGACCTATACCGGATATAGACCCTTACTGAAGACTCATTTAAGAATCAGACCTACTAGATCCTCTTTGGGCCGCCGTTGGTTTTAAATAATAGCATACTAAAAATAATAATTAAATTTTTAATGTAATTTAGCTACAAAAATTACTTGACAAAGGTTAATTGCCATGGTGTTTGTCATCCTCTTCTAATCATTGTTTTTCTTCAAAAAATTACACTAATGCATTACCACTTGAGGTGATGATTTGTGGTGATAATGAAAAACTACGAAGAATAACACATGTTTAAGGATGAGAGCTCTAATACTATGCGAATGGCCTAGTATATTTTATAAAGATTAAAATTAAATTTTATTACCACCATTTAATACCAATAACCAAATATTTCATATGCGTCCAAAACTTTGCCATACGCTATTACCACTATTTTATATCACCACGTTAAATGTAAATGAGTGTAACCTTTAGTTACCCAATATCATAACATGGCTTCTATCTAAATTGGATTTAAGGAAATTTGATTACAAACAACCTTATCCTTATAATAGCAGTCACATTTTTGATTAACTTTTAATAGCAATCGCGTAATTAGTTTAAAAACAATTTAATCAATATTCTATAAATTTAAAATTTTTACTAGATAATAATACTATTGCATATAATTCTAGCAAAGTGTAATTTATTGTGTTCCATATTTGTTTTTTAGGTGTTTGAACAAAGCATGTGTAATAGTAGATCGAGAACAAGACATAAGACCAGATGGATCACCAACAAATTCATGGAGACTATGCACAATTGAAAGAGTAGAAACTCTTAAATCCATCTTAAGAATCATGCCAATGTGGACTACAGGAATCATGATGTTAGTAGCCTTAAACAATAGTTACACAACTCTCCAAGCCAAAACCATGGACCGTCATATAACATCTAATTTCGAAATCCCTGCAGGTTCATTTAACGTATTTTCAATATTAACCATTACATTTTGGGTAGCTTTTTACGACCGAGCCCTCGTGCCACTTCTAGCAAAATTTTTCGGCCTGCCACGAGGGCTCGGACCTAAAACCCGAATGGGAATCGGGTTATTCATATCTTGTATAGCGATGTCAGTCGCTGGGGTAGTTGAAGCAATTAGACGTAGAGCGGCGATTAACCAAGGATTAGGAAATAATCCTAAAGGCGTTGTGAATATGTCCGCAATGTGGTTAGTACCACAACTTGTGTTACTAGGTCTTGCCGAAGGGTTTAATGCCGTGGGACAAATCGAATTTTATTACACACATCTTTCTAAGAGTATGTCGAGTCTTGCCATGGCGATTTTTACGTTAGGAATGGCGATATCAAGTTTAGTAGGAAGTGTATTGATTGAGATTGTTGATGCGAGTACGGGTACAAAGGGGAAAACTAGTTGGTTAGCTACTAATCTTAATAAGGGTCATGTTGATTATTATTATTGGTTAGTTGCTTTTCTTTGTGCTATTAATTATATTTATTTTCTTGTTTGTTGTAAAATTTATGGCCCATCTGAGAGTCATATGAGAAAGAAGTCTGATGATGTTGTAGGAGAGAATATAGCTTGAGTTTTGTACTCCCATAGGTCATTTATTTCTCATTTTTGGCACTTTATGTGTTACTATACACTTGTATGACTATTTGTTTGTATTTATATACTTTTTTGTAATTTCATTTGAGATATTATTAACTATAGACTTTGATAGTATCATGGATTTATATATATATATATATATATATTATTATAGATTATTTTTATAGCTAAAATTCTGAGTCCGTCTTCGTTTATATTTTGATAGGATAGTGCAATTTCTTGAATAAAATAACACAAAAGATTTTAAGATTTGATAGAGGTGTGAATTGGCTTTTGTTTAAATTGAAGAGTAAATATTATTTTTGAGAAAAACTCTCAAATTTGATTTTTACTTAATATTCTCTTTCTCACAATCTATTTTATGAAAAAAAAAATAGAGGTATAGTTGTGTCAGAGTGGAGGTTCTTATCATGTAATTATAAGAATAAGAAAATGGCTCTTTGATAATTGTATTCGCGATTTTAAGAAATGGCTTTTTCATGATATACTACTGAGTTTCTCCGAAATTCACCATATACCACACAAAATGTTTTAATTCACCATATACCATTGAGTTTTCGTACGTCAGCACAGAATACCATTAATGAAAACTGCCGTCAGTGTGTCGTTTGTGGTAAATTACCAGTATGCCCTTACACATTCAACTGGCGTCATTGTTAGGGTTGACTTCCCCAAACACAACGTATGTCTTCCAAAAATTGACCCCTCATATTTCTTCTTCAAAAAATTGCGCCATTGTTACGCAAATTATTGTTAACGTGGCTTTGATATTTTCTTCCATGATAATTATTTAACAGTTCCTTAGCAACTTCCTCTACTCTTCTACGCTTCTCCATTATCTCAACTTTTAATTCTTGTTTGTAACCTTGATCAATTTTGTATTCTTTGTCGGCGGAAATTACGGTATTAACTGGACAAAATCTTACTGACCGTCTCTCGAACCTTCCGGCGGACGACGGCGTTTTACTAAGGCATGAACGGGAGTAGGAAGATGTTGTTGATGGTGTTGATGTGCAGAATTTCTGACCGTTGAATGAGGTTATTGATGATGAGATCTTCGGTTTTTAGGATGCGTTTGAGTTGAATAACGAGTTGAGAAAACTCGCGAGTTTTCCACCTGATGAAATCGGTAGTTTCACTTTTTTTAAATCGCTGTACAGCTTCAACGCTCTTTTTTGAAGATGTCCTTCTTTGTTCTTCTTAGCTGGAATTTCATCAGAGTAACAATAATAATAATAATAATAATAATAATAATAATAATAATAATAATAATTATTATTATTATTATTATTATTATTATTATTATTATTATTATTCCTTTGAAATAATTCTTGCTGATTTACTGACGATTTTATAGGTTTTAATGTGAAGCTCTTGGATTTCAATTTTGAAGATCCGTAAAAAGAATCAGTATTCGAAGAAGAAAATCTGTCGATTCCAGAGCTAGAATCAAAGGAGCTAGAAGAAGAAGATGAATTAAACTTAACAGTAGAATTATTCATAGCAGCCATTGAATTTCTTCAAAGCTTAAGAAAATGGTATTTGACGAAAAAAAGTAATGGTATATGGTGAATTACCACAAACGGCACACGAACGACAATTGTCATTAATGGTATTCTATGCTAACGTACGAAAACTCAATGGTATATGGTGAATTAAAACATTTCGTGTGGTATATGGTGAATTTCGAAGAAACTCAATGATATATCATGAAATATTTGTTTAAGAAAAGTATGATTGTGATAAGTGAATTAAGGCGGAAACATATAAAACTACCCCTAAGAGAAATGTGCTCAAAGTGGAGGGAGACATATCATAGAAGCCATATTGTGGTTTAGGCTAAGATGAAAATGTGTATGAAAAACAAGTTATTGTAAATTAGTTGATTAGTAATTTATAACAACTTGTTTCAACTAGATAATTTATCAAACGGTAGAATATATCGTTTAACCATTCACCATTTATTTGTATCTAAATAACTTAAAATTATCCAACATACTATTTTACCAAACACCCAAAAATATATCGTCGAAAAGGATTAAGCAAATGGCTCTATTCCGGTTCTTGTTCATCCTAATTCATGGTTAAATCGAGTTGGACTTATCATCAATACTAACATATTATCGGGAAAACACAAGGTGCACACTCTCCATAAGTCAAAAAGATATCGTACCAAAACTATATGACAATGGGAGGAAGAGCTCATGTGCATTCAATCTTTAAAATCATCAATGTGGTACAAAGCTTCCCAATACCCCCTTACATGTGTACCCCATCAAGTTCGCACATGGGCTAAGAATAACCAATTAGGGTAGAAATGTCATTTTTTTCGGACCTACTATTCATTTTTAATTGAACCTTCGACTCGAATATCATATTAAATTGAGTCCAACTTATTGTAAAATCCAAATTCTCTTTTCTTTTTAAATTCCAAATTTTCTTTTTTAATTTTATAATGCTCCTCACTACGAACAAATCAATAGTAATTAAAAAGCAATTCAAAAGTAACAATCTCAATAATTTTGTTATCCAACAAACGAACTTCAGGCCCAAATAGAATTGATACTAATAGTCCATGGGTACAAGTAGAACCAATTAATGCTTTCCTGTACAACCAATGAACAATCTATTAATTAATTAAGAAGCAGAAAAAAAAAATTAATGGTGGAGAGCAAAGAACTAGATTTAAACGGGGTCAAGACCAACAATGATTGAGATTTGAGGCTAAACGTCTGAAAACTTGATCGATCCGGAGTTGATCTGAATTCAATTGAAAATTAGAACGATATAATCTAAAAATTTTAACCCGTAACTCCAAAAAGATCCCATCCGAAAATATCAGAAAATATTAGGTGAAACTCGACTAAAATTTGAAACCAACTGTTTTTACCCGTTTTGAGTTGTTCGTCATCATTTTTCGTTGCACGTCACCATTTTCAGTTTCACATCAATTTTTTTAGTTAGCATTTACTATATTTCTAGTCAGTTGTTATATTTTGAGTCGATATTTTTTATCATAGCTTTAAAATAGTTATATTGATTAATTTTGATAAGAATTTTTTTTTTAATTCTTGAACTGTTGGGTTGATCCGTACCCGACCCAAACAAAACAAGACTTGATTCCGAACTAAACTCACCCGAAAATTATCCAACTTAGAATGACTCGAACCAAAGTAACATGTTAGAGTATATAACATATCCTGGGGCTTCAACCATAAGCTTAAGCTTTTGGTTGAAGCCCCAGGATATGTTATATACTCTAACATGAGCTTTTGGTTGAGTTGGTTCCTTGACATGGTATCAGAGCCAATGTGACAAAAGGTCACAGGTTCGAATCTCAACCACCCCTCATTCAAAGTGGAATATTGAGCACCATGTATGAGGAGAACATGTGTTGCATCCACACTTCTAGCCCAAAGGGCTCTCGTGTGAGGGGGCGTGTTAGAGTATATAACATATCCTGGGGCTTCAACCATAAGCTTAAGCTTTTGGTTGAGTTGGTTCCTTGACATAACACAAACGAACAACCCGACCGACCGACTGTTTTGACAGGTTTAGTTACTGAACACATAAGTTTTATGATGTGTGTGAAAGAAAAGGCTTTGGACTCAAAAATGGTGAATAAAAGGGTAGAAAAAGGAAGTAAAACAACACAACTATGGCAAAATAAAACAAATCAAGTAAGAATTTATATTAGTCTGTAGAGCTCACAAAAGTGCTCACCCTGTAGAGATTCAAAGATGACTATTTCAACCAAGTTTTCACTCTAATACATAAAAAATTCACCTAGGAATTCGAAACCCTATCCTCTCTTAATATTAGCCTCCCATAACTGTAATACGGATTTTATTTCCTATTATAACCCACAAAATAAGTTAAGAATCTTTCCAAAAGGACATTACGTGTCTCTCAAAATGCTACACTATCAAAAACATAAACATGACCTTATGATTGTAGATGCTCGTCGTTCAAGCACTATGTGCGCTCGTTCGAGCACCCTACACTAGTCCCTTTGTCGGGATCCTTTGATACTCTAATTTCAATCCAACTCGATTCTTTGAACTTCCGATCACTTCCCTCTATAACGCAAGTCATTGAATGAGCTATTATTAGGTGATTGAAATAGCCTCCCAACACATAGTAATTCATTACTTAACCTGATTAACAGTGTGCATAATAGTCCATGCAAATAACTAAAACAAAGGAAACATACAGTCTCCTTATCTAAGATCAAATTTAACCCTCAAATGATCAACAAGTTCTTCATTAATCATTAAAACAACTTAAGTCGAAGAAATTACGTTCCATAACTATATAAATATTAATTTGGTGAATAGGAAAAGTAAGACATCCAAGCATTTTCTTCAAAGTTGAACAAAGAATAGTAGTCCCTCCTATTCACTCTAATCAGAGCTGTCTTGAAAATTTAGGGGCCCTGTGCAAAACTTTATCTTGTGCCTTATTTATAGTAAATATATTTATTTTATTAATAAATTTAACATATATCTTTTTTTTGATTAACTACGGGAGAAAAGAGGAAGCTCTGTGCGGTAAAGAGGAAGCTCTGTGCGGTCGATCACCTCGCACACCCTTGAAGACCCCTCTGACTCTAATAGTGATAAGAGTATAATACAATAGCTTATTATTCTTGCATGTATTAGTTTTGTTTTCCCTTTGATAGCTGTATTTTCAGTTATAACAACCCTTTGTATATAAGGATGCATCAGTCCTTACATGAGGTGTAATGCAATAATACAAACAACTTTTCTCTCTCTCTCTCTCTCTCTCTCTCTCTCTCTCTCTTTCATTTTCTTCTCTTGTATCTTATAATGCTGCAGTACTTATCCCCCTAATGCTCACATGGTATCAGAGCAGGAATTCTGCTAAGACACGAAATAGGTCTGTATTTTCTTTTTGTTCTTTTTCTTGTAATCAGCCTTATTGTTTTGCTTAATCTTTTACCGTCTGCATTTTATTTTCCTTCTTTTCTTGTTCCTTGACATACCTATTTTCATGGTGGAAACCACCATACATATGTCCTCTAATAATCAAACCTCACAACAAAATCATAGTGACTTAACTCAAGATCCATCATCTGTTTACTACCTTCATCCTTCTAACCACGCCAGAACAAATTATGATAGGCCTTATAGCCAAGAACAAATTATGCTTCATTGATGGATCTCTTCCTCAACCTTCAACTGATGCATCACATATGAAAGCTTGGGACAAGTGTAATAACATGATGATAGGTTGGTTGATTGCCTCTCTTGATCATGTGGTTGCTAAATGTGTGATGTACAACAAGTATGCTTCTGAGATATGAACTGATTTAGAAGAACGATTTGGTGTTTCTACTTCTGCACAGATCTATTCCTTACATGAAGAGTTATCTAAGATTTCACAAGAGGCAAATATGAGCCTCATTGAATATTTCACTAAGGTGAAATCAGTTTGGGATGAGAATGATAATCTTAATCCTTTACCTACATGTATTTGCAATGGTTGTAGTTGTGGTACCTATATGTATTTGCAATGCCAACATTTGTGGTTCAACTAAGAAGGTCTTGAAGTTACAACAAGATCAACGTCTCATGACCTTTCTTATGAAATTAGATGATCAGTACGGTTCGGTGAAAACAAATATTCTCATGCTACCTGAGCTTCCAAATGTTTCCACAACCTATCACATGCTCTATCAAGAGCAAAAATACAAAGAGCTTGCAAGAATTCATAATTCTGCTTCCTCTGATTCTATGGCCTTCAATGTCAACAAAAAATATGCTTATGATAGAAATCATTCCACTAACCGTTTCTACAAGCATAACATTGCCGATAATGGAGAACCAAGGCTAGCATTGGCTTCAAACGCAACTCCACCTATTTGTGTGATCGTTGTAAAATACATAGTCATTCTGTTGAGAGATGTTTTAAACTCAATGGTTAGCCACCTGGTTTCAAGCAAAGGAAATTTTTTGGATGTGTGCAAGAAAATGATAACAAAACTGATCTTGAAAATCTTGGTCTGACTGCTACTCAACTTGACAGTCTCATGGCTTTGCTAAACAAACACAAAGAGACTACTATTGATTATGTTTCCATGAATCTTGAGACTATACCTGGTGCTACGAATCTTGCAGGTAAATTCTGCTTCCTTTCTAAAACAAATGCCTCTAGATGGATCATTGATAGTGGTGCTACGGACCACATGTGTAACTCTTTAGATTCTTTTGTTTCTGTCCAAAAGATCCTTAGAGCCAAACATAGTATCACAATTCCTGATGGTAGAAAGTGATGGTTGATCTTTGTGGTGATATTGTGTTGATGGATGGTATTGTGCTCAAAAAGGTCCTCTATGTTCCAGATTTTTAATTTAATTTGATCTCAGTATCTAAACTTTGTCTTGATGTTTGCACTAATGTTCTATTTACTGCTGGTAAATGTGTGCTTCAAGACCATTTAAAGACAAAGGTTCTTGGTAAACTCTCACATGGCCTTTATTATGTTGATATTTCTCCTTTCATTCCATCTCTACATTCAACCACTTGTGTTGCTACTAAGTACTCCAAATCAAATAAATCAACTATTAACCTAGCTAAGTTGTGGCATCTTAGACTAAGGCATTTATCTCTTTCACAGCTCAAGGTTTTAATTCCTGATATTGATGTTAATAAATTCAATGATACTATTTTTTGTACTATTTGTTCGGCTGCTGATCGGGACTTTTACTTCCTTCAATAGTAATACCGTAAGTTTACGGCGTAGCGTAGTACGTCGGTAAGTACGGGTCAAATCCATGGGGAGTAGGGTGTATATCAAGGGATTCTCAATCAATTAGTTGGTTCAACAACGTATATACAGATGTTTGTTGGTGTAATTAACTAAAACAAGCAAATAAAGACTAAAGCTAAAACAAAGTATAAAACAAGTAAAGATGCTAATTAACCAAGAACATAAGATCAAAGGCAATACAAACACATCAAAAGCTAATATGATGATGAAGAGGTAAAGGCTAGGCTTTCTCACCAAAGTAGTGTTTACTAATCTTCAACCTAAGGTCATAGATATGGGTTATGGGGAAGAACGCATCTTGGATACTAATGTTCTCTCTCGAGCAACAAAAGCTTCCTAAAACATACTCAACTACCTATTCTCATGGAGCTAAGCATATTTTAAGACATGGAGCACACATTCATCATTTCCAATCAAAACATCTACCTAATTAATCTCATGGAGATGATTCAATTTTCAAGCATAGACTATCATTAGAAATCGACTCTCACCCTTAATCCAATGACACTACAATAATAGCAAAATCCATCTCAAACCATAAACAACACAAACAAGCCAAAGGTAAAGAATAACTTAGACTACATACATGGTGACAACACCTAGCCTAAGCCAAATTGAACTACTCACTCATATTGAAATTTAACATAACTAAAGACATTGAATTCATGATAAATAACAACAAAATCAAACGCAATAAAGAGTAGAGAATAGGAATTACTAGCTTAAAATTCAATCCAAGGAAGACAACCAAATGAAGAGTTAATGAATACCAATGATAAACTTCATAAGCTCCAATTGCAATCCAAGTGTTTGATGAAATGCTTCAATAGATTGACTTAATCTCAATTACATGAATATATCAAATGATCTTCCATAATGAACTAATCAAAAGCTTGAGCCTTCTAATAAGTGTTTAAATAGAAATTGTAACTAAGAGTACAAGAACGAATCAAGAAAAATACATAAAGGAAGATTAAAACTAACTAATGAAAGCTTAAAATTCAGAACATGAGTTGAAGAAGAAAATGGATCATTTGCTTGAGCCTTCTTCTTCTCTATTTATAGGAGGGAGGATAAGTAGTGGGTCGTGGCTTCATGATTTCTCCACCACCCTATATGTGAGATAGGTAGGCTATAGATGGGTGATAAATAGGGGTGGTGGAACAGTAGAGTATGAGAGGCATAAGAAATGGGTAGGGCATCCAATCAGCAACTTTTAAAAGTGTAATTATTTCTGACCACCCAAATCGCTCGACCCCAGTCAATCCGCTCAACCTGTTGTGCGAGCGCCAGGTACACAGGTCAAAATCTTTAAAAACAGAGCAGTCACCAAAAAAGCTCCACTCGACCTGTCTGCTCGACCCATCGGAAATGCTTCTGTCGATATTCTGAAGCTACTGGAAGTGAATAGTACTTTCGCTCGACCCGAGCCAAAATCCCTCGACCGGGTCGAGCGGCCTTCAGGATGGTCATGCTCAGCTTCTATCTCTATTGCAAGTCTTTTTTTATGCTCGAAAAAGCTTGGCTCGATCCAGTTTTGGCCGAGTGGGCTTAGAATGGTCTACATTAGCTTCTTTTGGCCATGTTTCCTTGACTTGGGTCATCAAGGCTTTGATTACTTTAGCTGTCGGAGTGAAATGAGTATTATATGCGCCAAATGTACTTGGTTTGTTATCGGTTTTGACTAATATTACCTAAAATGCACAAAAACACCAAAATACCCAACCAAACGTAAAATCCCAAATAAAGAAAGCATAGTTATGCAAAATCCCAATATAATAAAGCCAACTGATGGGGATAAAATATGAATAAAATGCAGCTAACAGCTGCCAAGCAAACTAGACGCCTTTTTCCTCTTAGCTCTATAAAGACTACTAGGAGTTTTCAATTACTCCATTTTGACGTCTGGAGCCCATATAAACATGCTACGTATGATGGTTGTGCTCTATAATTAATCATTGTCGATGACTTTACAAGAGTCACATGGTTGTATACTTGTATTTGATGAAATCCAAGAACAAATACATTGTTTTTCTAAATAAAATTTATGCTTATGTTGACACACAGTTTCACTCAAAAATTCAAATCATCCGGACCGACAATACCAAAGAACTTTGTGACGGTGACGCCAACCTTTTTTATATTCATCATGGTATAATTCACCAAAGCTCTTGTCGTGATACTCCTTAACAAAATGGGGTCGTTGAGCGTAAACATCGTCATTTATTGAAAGTGGCTCATGCCCTTTCTTTTCAATCTAATCGTCCCATCCAATTTTGGGGAGAATGCATCAAAACTACAACTTATCTCATCAATCGCTTTCCCTTATCTGTTCTTGGTAATATCTCTCCATATGAAAAATTTTTTGGTGAACAACCCAATATTTCCTTAAATCTTTTGGTTGCTTGAGTTTTGTATCCACTCTCAAGCACAACAGGCCAAAGTTCCATCCCAGAGATGACATTTCCATTTTCTTAGGTTACTCCCTTAGTCAAAAAGCCTACAAGACAGATAATCCTACTACCAACTCCATTGTCTTTTCTAGGGATGTCACATTCCAAGAATATCATTTTCTCTACCACTCTACTACCCCTAATACTTCTCTTTTATCTACTTTTTACCTACCAGCTCACACTCCTCTTCCTCCTTATGATGACTCCTTTCTTCCCTCTAATTCGTTTCCCATACCCCACCCTTCCAGTTCATTTCCCTCAACTTTTAGTCCTAAATCCTACCCCTACTACTTCACCTTTACTCTCACCTTCTGATACTTCTGCTATTCCTCTGCAAATTGACAATATATTTTCCTCCTCCTCCCTTCATGAAGTATCCCTAGCTATTGACTTGTCCCAACCCATTGTTCTCCCTTCTCTACTTATTAGAAAATCTACTCGCTTAACCAAATCACCCTCCCATTTAAAAGATTTTGTCTGTCACACGGCTCATTGGTGCAATCTGGTCCGTTTTGATTCCTTACCCCCTATTCATCAATCTTTACTTGCCTCTCAAAGTCAATGGCATGAACCTAAAACTTATAAAAAAGCGCACAAGATCCTTTATGGGTCCAAGCAATAACATCTGAACTTCAACCTCTTCAAGATAATCATACATGGGATCATGTCCCTCTTCCTTTTGGCAAGAAAACAGTTGGTTACAAATGGGTTTATAAAATTAAGCTCAAAGCTGATGGTTCTATTGAACGGTATAAGGCTCGGCACGGCTTGTTTCCAAGGGTTAGAGTCAAGAACATGGCATTGATTTTCATGATACCTTCTCTCCTGTAGACCGTATGACCACCAGAACTTGACGTTAATAATGCGTTCTTACATGGTGACCTAAATGAGGATGTGTATATGGTTTTGCATGATGGTTTATCTGCTCCTCCTGATATGGTATGTAAACTTCCCAAGTCCGTTTATAGCCTCAAAACAGGCTTCCCGCCAGTGGTTTGCCAAGCTCACATGTAAGACCCCGAGATTTTAATGAAGTAATTAATTAATATTATAATAACTTTTAGAGATTTTATAATTACATTAAATTATTTTTAGTTAATCTTAGTATATTACTTTCATACACGAATTTAAAATTCAACATGGTTATATAAAAAAATATAGTTTCGATTACAAAAATAAGGATGGTTCGAATTAAAATTATTACTTTATTTATTTTGTGAGCACATCAAAGTTGGGTCTTTTAGTTGGGCCTTACAAGAAGGTTAATAAAAAATAAATAAATAAATAAGTAAAAAAAAAAATAGATAAGTATATATATATATATGTGTGTGTGTGTGTGTGTGTATATATATATACATGTCACTATGCCATGAGGTAGAGAAAAGATCCACTAATAGAAAGTTATTCAATGATAGAAAGTTTATTCATTGATCGAAAGTTATTTAATGATAGAAGGTTCATTCATTGATAGAAAGATTACACATTGATAGAACGTTTACTCATTGATAGAAAATTTACTCATTGATAGAATAGTTTATGCTAGTGAGAAATGTGCATAAGTTAACTTACCTCAAGGGTATTCTCAATCCCAAAGATAAACTATGATCACACTTACCTTAAGATTGACAAGCTCTATAAGGTCATGTGTTAGGTAGTCTGTTAATGCCTTGGTTAAGTTGATACTACGCGTGTTTTACAAGAGTTTATGTTTTGAGAAGAGGAGTGAAGACCTGTATTCTACCTGAGAACACATGGTTCGAGTTGGAAAGGACCTAATGAGATTAAGAAGTATAGGTGGACAATAAATGATTACTATCTGTGCATGTGTCTTATGAAATCATCTTATGTTGTTGTATAACATAATGTCACCTAGTAGTTGGCCTTATTATATTTGATGTCGAGTAGCAGGAGGATCATAGACAGGTGTGGCAGCTATTGGAGCTTCTTTTGCATTGCATTGCATTGGGGAAGAGTGATGAGGGCGAAGCATAACCCGTGTCGTACCGTTATCTTTCAATTTTTCAGCTCTTGTTTATCTTTTGTAAACTTTGGTTATATACGTTTTGTTATGAGGCCTTGTGTACTCCTTTGTATATTTGTCTTTCCGTTGTGTACTTTATAACTTTGTATGGTTTTTAAAGAGTTAAGTCATTTTAAACACAAGCGTTGACACTAGAACCACGATCTATGCTTGGCATGTTGATTTGAGAAGCCGGTGACGAATCATTCCGCCGTGGTGTGAGATTTTAAAGGCAATGATGCCTTAGATTAGTTTAATGTTTTTATTGTGCTAATTGCTCCACCATATGTTCGATTTTTAGGAGAGATGCTGCCGAAAGTTCTACTCATAATTTCTTTTAAAATTTAATATTATCTTATTTATTTTATTTCAATGTGACACTCGAATTTTCTCCCATCTTTTGCGGTCTTGGTTTAGTATAAAGGGTCGAAAATTCAGGGGTGTTACATCACATCTGCACTTATCTCTCAAGGTTTTATTCAATCTAAACTGGACTACTCCTTGTTTACTCACAAATCTCATGATTCCATCACCATTGTTGCTATGTATGTGGATGACATTGTGGTCACTGGTAATAATCCTAATGTTATATCTCGGCTCAAGTCCCATTTACATCATGCTTTTAGCATTAAAGACCTTAGTCCGTTGAGTTTCTTTCTTGGTCTTGAACTTACATATTCTCAAAGTGGCATCATTGTAACCCAGCAAAAATTTAGTAAAGAATTGCTTCGAGATTCTAGTATTGCTGCTCTCAAGCCTCATGTTAGACTTCTTCCTTTAAACCATAAACTGTCTCCTCATGACTCTCCTATATTAGCCAACCCTACCTTGTATCGTAGCCTCGTTGCTAAACTCAACTTCCTTACTCATACTCGCCTAGATATTTCTTATTCTGTCCAAGCTCTCGGTCAACATATGCAAAAACCAACCATTCATTATTTTGAGGCTCTTACACATACTCTTGGTTTCAAATCAACCACGTTGGGTCAAGGCATTCTTCTTCTCGGTCGTTCACCGATTAGCTAGAAATCAAAAAAGCAAGCTACAGTATCAAAGTCATCATCTGAAGTTGAGTATTATTTCATGGCCAGTGCTTCATCTGAGGTTGTTTGGGTTGTTCGTCTTCTTGAAGAACTTGGCTTAACATCTTTAAAGCATGTTACCTTGCATTGTGACAATATGTCTACTCTCCATATTGCTCAGAACCCAATTTATCATGAATGTACAAAATATTTGGAGATTGACTGTCATTTTACACGTGAAAAGGTTATGGAAGGCTTGTTACAGTTAACTACCTCCCTACTTCTTCTCAGCTAGCTGATATATTCACCAAGATCATTCCGTTTGCTCAATTTCGTCACTTAATAGCCAAACTTGGTGTGTATACCCTAGCCAAGTTTGAGGGGGCATGATAAGAGTATAATGCAATAGCTTATTATTCTTGCATATATTAGTTTTGCTTTCCCTTTGACAGTTGTATTTTCGGTTATAACAACCCTCTGCATATAAGGATGCATGAGTCCTTACATGTGGTGTAATGCAATAATACAAACAACTTTCTTCTCTTGTATCTATAATGCTGCAGTACCTATCCCCTTAATGCTCACAAATAGTTACATCTGACTTTTGACGTTGTTCATTGATCACTCTTAACTTGTATTTTATTCTTAATCTATAAGTTATAACATAGTCAAGTAGGATTTTTAATATCTAGTTTTCACAATTTTAAATTATGCACAATTAGAATGTTAGAATTATTGTATTAACAAATCTATCGGTTAAATGAGACTATTAAGGTGAATAGGATGGAGTATATAATACTAAAATATGATAAAATCATTATAACAATTAATTTAATAAGATCAAATTACACCAAAACAGATAAGATCTGATCAAATTCGATCACATTAGAAAGAAGCCCTAAAACCTCGTTACAAATATATATATATATGTTTAACGAACTCATGCATACTTAAACGGTTACATCTTTTGGGTACATTATTGTTCCCATACTTGTACTCAATTCTCTAAAGTACATATAATTAGGTATAAAACCCTTTGGATAACTGTACGAGACATTAGTGATGTTGGCCTGGTTTTCCTGGATTGATTTTTGGTGTTGGAGGTTTTCTCACCTTCAATTCTCGTGTCGCTCCCTCTTTAAAGACATCAACCTGCTCAACATAACACAATTCCACTCATTAAATCAATCATTTTCAAAAACTACCAAACAACAAATTGCATAAAAATCACCCAATTATAATATATATGTATAATATATTCATTCTAATATATGTATATATCGCTCAGAAAATATTATAGAACAAGTAGGAGAGCTCCCACCCAAAAGACTAGCTTGGTGGGTAAGAAACCTCATTTCCCTATAAACCTCATATCAATTACATAATACACAACCAAATGGGCAGAGGGATCGTAGAGTGTGTTCAAGGTGATCGACTGCACATGATCCCCTCTTTTTCTCCCGTATACCTTGTAATGGACATAACGTAAAAGCTATCATAAAAGCTATGATCAAGGTTTGGAGAAAATTAAATTAAATAACGGCAGACCACAACTTTATGACTACAAATAAAAAGGATGGAGCCAGTAAAACGTATTATAATCAATGAGGATAAATAAAAATGACGTACATGGCGATGAGTGACAAAAAAGTAGTCATCAATGGAAGAGATGATCGATATATTATTGTTTGTTATGTGATTATTGTTGGGTGTTGTGGGAGAACATGTTGATGAGTTCACTTTAAGTGAATAACTGTAATTCAATTTCCTAGTTGTACTATTATGCATACTTAAAGTCTTAATTGGGTTTGATTTCTTCATTCTGAAACAATGGCTTTTAAGCTTTTTTTTTTTTTTTTTTTTTTTTTTTAATTTTTCTTTCTTTTGAGTTTGATGGCTTTAATGTTGTTGGCTTGGAATGTTTGTATTTATAGTGGGCAGAGGATCAACACTTGTTTAATTCAACACTTATTTATAGTGGGTAGACTATTTCAAACAGTGTGTTGTACTTCATATTATAGGGTGGTCAAACCCGGCATATGGATAATGGAATCCTACTCGCCGTGCTCTTCATTTTGCACCGTAAAGTACTACAAATTTTTTGAAATTTGATTTGGATGGATTAATTTTTTTTAAATTTATTCTAGAATGAGATCGTCTTATCATGAAATAAATATAAATTTTTTAGGAATTAAATTGGATGGATTTTTTTCAGTTTAGTCTTATATGAGATCGTCTTGTCATGAAATGAAACATACGAATTAATTTATTTTTCTAATTGATCTTTTTAAGTGAATATTAAAGTTATAAGTGATCACTTTAAAACTGTAAAAAATTATCACTTTAAGAATTTATTGGTCAGGTTATAAATAAGTTCAATTAAAATAATTTTACCGTGAGATTGTCATATTTAAAAATTTGTGATTTTCCTGACATGTAAAAATTAAAGATGTGTCAAAATGGAGGGTCATGTCTAGAGTTATGCAACATATTGCATTCATTGGGAGTTCGGTTTCGAACCGTAATATGCGAGTTTTAAACGAACTAAGTTTTAAAAAGGTTAAGCTTTAAAAAGGTTAAACTTTAAACTGACTTTTTATTTACATATATAAACAGGTAAATACAATAGGCTCTATACAAGCTTTTATAATTTTTTTTTCTTGAATTATGATACATTATTGTTTGACTATAGATAACAAAAATAAGTAATTAAATTATAACACATTTTATTCAATTTGACATGTTTAATAAAATAAAAATTTATAAGAATAAAATAATACACTAGCTAAAATAGGTTGGAGTTGGTCAAGAGAGCACGGTCCATATAAAATTGTTTTATTTTTATTTGAGTAATGTTCACTTTGACTCGTTTTTATTTGAATCTGGCTTGACTCTTATTCGACCCATACTATATATCTAGTATGTTCAAAGTATTAATAAGGCAAATTAATTAAGAGAAGGCCATATTCATGGGTTGAAGAAAGTATAATTCAAGCTGGGTAAGTCAAGTTAAGACTTGAGACTTGAGAGTAACACATAAGTACAGCTTTCCTCCCACATCCTTATTAGTCCCTCCGAATCAATTTAGATATCTCATTTGTTTGGGCACAGTTATTAAGAATGGTGTAGGGTCCATTAAAAAGGGTAAATAGTGAAGGGTAAGTAGTGAAAGGTAAATAGTAATGGGTAGTTAGGTAAGTAAGGTATATGGGGGTATATTCGTAATTACGTGTGTGAACTAAGGGTATTTAGGTAAAAAAAATTTGACAAAAATAGAAATGAGACAACTAAATTGGTTCGGAGGGAGTATTATAGATTTAGAGTATATTTTTATAAGAAGACATCCAATAATTATGTTGCCCTTATATTGGGGTATGGGATATAGGATAAGTGGGGCTTTAAAAATATTAAGATTTAGAAAATAAAAAAAACGGTGATAAAAATGTGATGACCAGGTCATGGTCAATACCAAGTAAATGATTCAAATAGAGAGGTTTAATAATTAACATAGATTTGATTTGATATATTTTTGGAAATTTGTATATTATTGTAACTAATTTTAACCTGAATTTAAAATAAATTAATAATAATCTAAAAATAATATAGAAACGAAATTTGATTTTGATCCGACTTAAAATATTTGACTTGAAATCGATTCAATTGGCTCGAATGAATACCTTTAGTTTTAGGTGTTGATGCACGGGTATTGTACACTTGGTATGAGCAGCTGATAACCATTTGTGAAACAAACCCCGATTGTAAATTAACATTGTCATATATTAACTTCGGGTTTGATGGTTTGACTATTTAATTAGCTTATATTGAGATATTTGGTAAAAATTAATCAATAATTGTTGTTTGATTTTTAAATCAAAAGTAAGTCAAAAACCGAAACGAATAAAAAACTATTCATTATAGTTTTATGCTAATACTTTTTTGATTTAGGCAAGTCAAAGCTAGCAACGAACTTAAAAATTATTTACTAAATATTACTTTTTACCCAAAAGGAAAGTTGGACAAAAACGTGTACCATCTGGCCATTTTCCTAATTCCTCACAGAAAATCCAACAAGCCATCATTTAATAAGATACACTTAAAGGAAAAAAAAAAAAAAAAAAAAAAAAAAGGAAGAAATTATATTAAGCAGGAAGTCAGAAGTATAAAGTCAGCAATTATTGTGTCTTGATTATGAAATTGTGAAGACCCATTAGACAAAGATAAATTGGATGGAAAAAAATGATTTCAAAATCTTTTTTTAGCTTATAGTAAAGAATAAGTCTAATATGAATTTAGTATATGATATTAATATTGTGCATTACTTATTAATTACCTTTTTACTTTCTACATTTCTTATTATTCACTCAATCAACTCATTATCATCATATTGAGTGTATCCCACTCATAAATATTATAATTATGATCAAACTTGCTCCAAATATGAATGAAAGACGACGTATTATTTGTTGGAAATACTTTACATCAATAAAATAGTAGGTTGTAGACTTGCATATATATTGGGTGAGCTAAACTTCCTACTACCATATGATTTTGGAAAACAATAAACCTCACCAAGTGTATATGCAAATCAACACTCTTGACCCGTAGGTTTGTGGGCGCAAACTCACGAGTGTCCTGTGTCCACACTAATGAGCCACAGTGAGATTATGTGACGAATTATTACGGTCTAATATGGTTCACTTATCAAAGGTGATAAGGTGAATGTGAACGATGAG
>NC_080062.1:8536542-8691542 GCF_026212465.1 Amaranthus tricolor | reverse complement strand
GTTTTCATTTAAAATTAAAAAAAGAAGTTGTTAGATAGGCGTATCCTAATGACAATGAAATTGATTGTTTATGGATCATAATAGAGAGTCGTGTATTAAAAAATAATCTTGATGAATGAATTATTTCATTATTTTGTGCTATTCTTGTTTATTTTCAAAACCTACTATATATAAATACGAACTCAATAATTGATGATATATTAATTCATTGTTTAATTTATTGTGATTGTGAGGCATTCCTCAATGAGTACATGAATAAATAATTTTTGCAATTGTGATGATTTTGTTCAATATCCAATCATACTATATGTGGAAACTTAATAATTTATTATTAAGTACAGAAAATCATTGATTAGCTTAATGATTGATGACTTTCTTACTTTTTTATTTGAGTTTTTCTCACTTATACCCACGTATTTTTAAAAATTTTCAGATGTACCCAATAAATTTACCAATTTTCAATTGTACCCCATAATTAGTAGGGTTTTTTTCACTTATACCCACGTACTTTTAAAAATTCTCAGTTTTACCCAATAAATTTACCAATTCTCAATTGTACCCAATAATTAGTATTAATTTAGCAACAATAACCATTTTTTGATGACAACTTAATAACAGTTAGTCAAATGTATTTAAAGCGTTAGTAATATTTTTTGAATTTTTTTTTTTTTAGAATTACCAGTAGTATTATAATGTGAATATGGCTTAAATCAACTCTTTTTTTTTTAGAATTACTCTTTGAACAGTTATCATTTTAGAATTGCTCAGTGAAGAAGGAAATTGAAAATGATGAAGGAAGGTGGAAATGAAATGTTGGGGATTATAGTCACGTGATATTTAGAGGGAAATTTCCCATCAAAATCTAAAAATAACTGTTGTTAAGTTGTGGGTAAAAAATGGTTATTGTTGCTAAATTAACACTAATTATTGGATACAATTGAAAATTGGTAAATTTATTGAGTACAGCTGAGAAATTTTTAAAAATACGTGGGTATAAGTGAGAAAAACCCTTTTTATTTTTATATTGGGTTTGATTCTTATTACCTTCTGAAAATAATATTGTCCTCTACTTCTTGGCTCTTGTATGTAAGGATTATTTAATCTACCCCTAAATAATATAATTGATAATCAATACATTATAAAGCTAGCATTTCTTAAAGAGTTATAATCTCATTTTTCTCTTTTGTTTGTCCACATTAGAATTTCCCATTTTTAGAAAGAGAAAATTAATTATTGATAGATATATTAAAGATAAATTATATCTACGTGAAATCTCGTTAAATTCGTCTTAATTTATTTTGTTTATTATACAATTTTCATAATTTTTATTAATGCAAATTAAAAGATTTTAAGATTTAAAATTTATTTTAAAACATCTGCAAAAAGTGAAGTGAAATGGTGAAAAAAAATACAATAGTAATAATTATGTATCCTACATAGTACATAGTACAAATATTAGTTTTCTATTGTCCTTTTTATAATTGTCTGATCAAATGAAGTGTAAAAAGAATTACCAAAAATAATGAGAATATATTAGTAAATAATGGTTATTTACAAGGTTAATAAATCACCTTTATGTGGTAGGATTTGACAGGGTGAGAGTTTTTGTTATTTTAATCTATCTTTTTTTATTTTGTTTATTTTATTATTAATTTTTTATCTTTTTATGATGATTTATAAATCACGGTTATTGATTAGTAATTTTTGAGAAATAATCTAGAACACTCATTTCTAAAAGGTTCATGAAAAAAATCAAAGAATTATATGTATATTGTCACAATAAAATCATGAGAGATCTTGTAAAGAGTTTTCCTAAACATTTTTTATTGGGTTTTATTAGAGTATCATCTAATCTGACTAAAACAAAAGTTCAATGAAAAAAATTTTAAAAATTATATTTATATCACAATCAAAATCAAGCTTAAAGTTCATGAAAAAAATATAAAAGAATTATATTTATACTATCACTATTAAAATCAAGCAAGAATTCTATTAAAAGTCTTCCTTTTAAATTTTGTCGGATTTTAATTGATAAAAGTGAAGTTGTATTTTAATTTAAATTAAATAAGAGTTTGATGAAAAAAGTTTAATGAAAAAAGTGAAGTTGTATTTTAATGAAAAAAGAATTATATTTATACTATTACAATTAAAATCAAGCTTACTAAAAAAAGAGTTTAATGAAAAAAGTGAAGTTGTATTTTAATTTTAATTTAATAATCAAAATATTAGTATCTTAGTAAAATACAATTTAAATTTATTTTTTGAGGACAAAATAATAATAGTTGGATTTTAATTGAATTTAAATTGGATCGCACATAGAGTTCACCTCATATTGGATTTGTATATTTTGAGTCCAAAGGGATATTTTTATTCATATTGATAAAGTGTAACTTGGGTTTAACAGTCAAAAAGTAACAAGTACGCATAAATAAGGTAGGACAAGTGGGTCTTTTCAAAAAAAAAATAATAATAAATAGGACAAGTAGTTGAGACCAAACAAAAGAAATGGAAAATTAAATAATTTTAGATATTTGATAAAGTAATTTATTATTTAATTTTAGAGTATTTTAACATAAAGAGACGCTGGATGGTCAAACCATTTAATGTAAATAATTAGTTAATTAATTAATTGGTCAAAATAACTTACTGTTATAAATTAACTTTTTTTAAACAAATTTTCGAATTAGTTAGTCAAATTAATTAATAAAATTAGTTGGTATTATTCAGTTCAATCAGAATTCAACTATTATTAGTCATTTATCAAATCCTCCAAAAATATCTAATTAAAATAGTCACTCCAATTTAGTATCACTCATCCTACATTTGCCAATAAATACTAATAAATTTATGAACGCACATTTTACATATTGTATCTTAAAATGCTAATAAATGAATCACCGACACATATGTGAATGATTGTATTTAGTTATCTCCATGTGAGTGTACCGCAAAATATGTCCTTTCCTTAAAATTATATATATATATATATATATATATATATATATATATATATATATATATATATATATTACTTAAATTTTAGTCTCCTATTATCTCACAATATTTTTTTTAGTCTTTTTTTTAGTTTCTCAACTAAATACGGATCAAGCAAACTTTGCGGGACAGAAAAAGTAAAATAATGCTTCTTCCATTTCATTATACTTGTAAGTTGTAACTGATAGTGACATGTTTCCATACCATATATCACAATCAGTTGCGAGTATTTCAAAGCAGAGTTAACCTAAAGTATACTTGAATTTTCTCAACCAAGTACACATAAAGCAAACTTGATGGGACCGAAAAAGAAAAACAAAACTTCTTTCGTTTCATTATAGTTACAACTGATAGTGACATGTTTCTATACAATATGTCACAATCAGTTGCGAGTATTTCAAAACAGAAGTAATTTAAAATACATTTGAATTTTCTCAACCAAATAGCATAAGACAAACTTGGGGGGACCGAGACAATAAAATAAACTTCTTCCATTGTATTATAGTGACAACTTTTAGTGACATGTTTCTGTTAGAGTATATAACATATCTTGGGCCCTCAACCATCAGTTTAAGCTTAGGATATGTTATATACTTTAACATGCCACTCGTGGCCCAAGTGTGAATGAGCACATGAGTTGAATACTCCACTTTTAAATGAGGGGTGGTTGAGATTCGAACCTGTAATTTCTTGTCAGGTTGGCTTTTAATATCATGTCAAGGAACCAACTCAATCAAAAGCCTAAGCTGATGATTAATGTCCCAAGATATGTTATATACTCTAATAGTACCGGAGGTAATATAAAGTGTACCTGAAGTTTCTTGGCAATATTGAAGTAACGAGCATGAACAGGAACCCAAAAAATATGTTGCCTTTCCTCAGGAATTCCATCAACTGGGAAAACTTCTTCAGCTTGAAACCAAATTCTATTTAACAGATTATCAGCATTAGCGTTATCACTAGTGTTTGTGGTGTAATCACCAAATCTTAAGTTTCCATAATCCCTTGAATAATCTCCTGCTGCTTCTAATGGTAGTTCATTCTCTGGACCTTGACCGTACCTCTATACAATTTTTTTTAAAAAAATTTCAATAATTAATTAAAGTTTACATCAATATTTTTTAATGTATAAATTGGTCAAATTTTAAGAGTGCCGACTATTTATGATAGAATTTGTTTAACAAATGACTATTAAATGGATCTGTTTGTTAAATTTATTGGTTGGTTTGACAAATTAAACTATAACTATTGGTTTATAAGTCGGCTAACATATATTTCAATTATTTAAACCCATTGTTAGAGAAAACGTGTGTCAAAATGTTAAAAACAAGCTAACAAATATCCTAAACACCATAGGTTTTCAATTTTTGTTTGGAAATCATTTGCTAAACATTTTTTTGTGTGTTTGATCAATCAAAAAGGCAAAAATAAAAAAATAAACAAAAAAAAGTTGAGCGAAAAATTATTTGCTAAACACATCTATATTCTTCCGAGTTCCAAACCTTTGAACTTGCTTATATTAAGCAAATTAAATTGAGATACTTTTAGATATAACATAACAACTTTAATGTGAAAAGAGAATATTAAGTATTTCAAGCTAGGCATATGAAGTTCTGTGAACGATAAGAAGTTAATTTTTTTTTAAATGTAAACTTTTAAAAATTATTTAAGTAATCAAATTTACTAAAGCAAAATAATTGTACTTAAATAAATTAATTAGTTGATGAGTAATTTCAATCTGCATCTGTTGGACTTTTTTATAGAGCAATCACATGAACTTGAATGTGATTTTATTAAGAAAATTTCTATCTATAAAAAAAAAAAAAAAAAAAAAAAAAAAAAAAAAAAAGTTAAGTTGAATATATCATGATTCATAAATCAATTAAATATATTCAAAGATAAAATTAAATTTTGACTCACTTGAAGAGTAAGAAATACTTTGAAAAAATATTTTAATTTTGATTTTTACGCAAAATCTTTACATATTTTCTCAATCTACCTTGTAATAAAAAAATATATATTCAAATAAAAAATTTATTACTCATAATAATGTCAATGTGGAGATTGGAGTTCCAAAAAAGATCTACTTATAAGCACAAATTATTTACATCAGTGTCAATTTAAAAGATAACTATTATCTTTATAATTAATGTCGGCTTAGCATATGTGTTTCATCTAGTTTTGAATATTTATCAACACACTAATTCCAACGTTAATAGTATAATCAAAAACTATAAAAATTGATATTAATAAAATTTACATTGAAGCTAATCAAATAAAATTCACTGACTATATTTTAACTTATTGATTAATAATAAAATACAAATTAAAAGTAATTGATGAATTGTGCCAAAAAATGACACACATGTGCTCAATAGCATGGAATATATGGTTCTGATTGGCAAGAGCTGTTAGCTAGAGTTGTTGGTATGTTTAACCAGTTGAAAGTATTGATTAATAAGTTAGTCGTTTAAACCAGTATTTAATAAAGATGTTAGATAAAAATTGATTGTTTGCTTTTAGTTATTTAAAAGCCAACTTGAAAGTCAAAAAAACAAATTGCCAAACACCCGAAAGAGACTAGGGGGTGTTTGGTTCTTAATTTCTTGCTTAGCTTTTTGGTTGACTTTCGACTTTTGACTTGTTTGTTTGTTAAATAGGCAGAAAAAATATTTGATAAATAGCTTTTAAAATAGCTAAAAAGCTAGCTTTTAAGACAAAATAAAAAAGTTATTCCAGTTAGCTTTTTTGGTTGGCTTGTAGATTGTTGGTCCACTTTTTTCTCTAATAAACAGCCAATAGTCAATACATAAAGTTACCAAATATTTTTCTCCAAACAGCTAGCTTTTTCATCTAACTTAAAAGCCAAAAAAACAATTAATATTTTCAGTTGGTCAAACAAACCAATTAAAAAAGACAACAACCAACAGCTAAAAACCAATTGCCAAACATCCCTAATCGGTAGAATCTCACTCGTCATGCGTTCGGTGGAAACTATTTTATTTTGTCCATATGATATCACAAAATCTCCATGGAGATTATGATTCAATATCTTATATATTTTAATTATCTTGAAATTAAGTAAATAATAATTTAATTAGGAGAAAATAAAACAAGAAATAATGAAGATATGGATAGATTTACCTGCCAATTCCAAAGACCAAGGTGGGCCCAGTATTTAGGAATAGCCACATCTCCAATATGGAGGGAAGGATCTGCATTACCAGCTATTCCATAGTGTACAACTCCTTCTATCCTAAATAAACTTAATAATAATTGGGTAGTTATGCCTGCATTTACCTGCAAAATATTCATCACAATTTTTTTTATTTTTTATTTAAATTCTGTAGATTTAATTTTGAGCTAGGAATGTGTTGCATGTGTGTTTAGAATTGATCCAACGTAGCGATTTGATATTTACATAATTGTTAAATTAAATTCGATTTTAACTCGATTTTAAAATTAATTACTTTAAAATTATGTAAAAATTAATATTAATACAGATTCGATGAGTATTACCATGGCAAGGCCTGTCATAACCAAGATCACTTTCTTCCCTTCAATGGTTCCGAACCGAAATCTCTTGCCTTGAAAATACATTGAAAATAATAGTCAATATCTCGGGTTCATTTTTGAAAAATTAAGTAGTTTGATAGAGAAAAAAATAACTACAATAATAATAACAATAACAATCACATTAATAATAATAATAATAATAATAATAATAATAAGAAGAAGAAATTGGATACCAATACCTTGGGGCGCATAATAAATCAGTATAAATGTATTTTAAATAAAAAATTAAAAAGTATTTTGAATTAGAAAAATTTGTTCAACCTAGACTCATTTTACTCAAATAATTCTTAATATTGATTAATTCAAACATTTCATACTATTGGAATAATCTTTTCAAACAATTCAAAATTTGGTTCAACTTCTCAAAATATTTAACTTTTTTTTTTAGTAAAAAACATACTTTGATAAAGGTTATTTTAATAATCAACAAGAGATCTGTGGACGTTCACTAGTATTTACAAAGAAATTATCAATGAACTATTAATTAGAAATTTTGTTGTGATTTTCTTTTAAGTTCAACTACTATAATCAATTTTTTAAATAAATTATCAGGAAAATCAGGTCATCTTGTCTCGGTTAGAATTAGTATCACTCTTTTTAGGTAATGTCTTAAGCTCAATTCTCACCTAGCTTCCTGAGGCTACCATGTAATCAAAATAAATAAAAATTAAATTATCAAACTTTAATAGTAAGTTTTAGATTATTGCTTGTTTTAAGAAATAAATTGTTAAATATTATGTAAAGTAATATTGGAGTAATTGTTTGAAAGTATTTCCTATAGTTAATTTCTAAAAAAATTAATTATTTTCTTAATTATAATTTGTAAGGAAAACTAATGAATTAGATTTTATAAAAAAAATATATATATAATATCAATGGCTTCAATTATTTAATTAAAAAAGTTAGATTTGAAAGTCAATAACTAAACAATTACTTCATCAATGAAACAAAAAATTGAATTAAACTTTGTTAGAGCAACATTTTCCCTTTTTAACTTTTAAGAAATCTAATAGGGTTATTTTTTCCAACAAAAAAAAAAAAAAAAAAAAAAAAAAAAAAAAAGTTATAAGGGTTAACTACTTATTCTTCAATGAAATGTTATAATTAAGCAACAAACCTTTATAATTATGAACAATTCTCTAATAAAAAACATTTACCTAGCAAATTAACAAATTATATTCACATAGTATGAGTTAAGTATTTCAATGATACCGTTTCTTGATTAGACGACTTTAAACAAGGATGAGTTCTTATTCTCATAGTACAAATTAAATATGGGGTATTTCACCTATATATAAAGTGCGACTTTCAGTGAGACTGTCTCATATAACAATTTATGTATATATATACCTGCAAAGTCAATAGTAAGCTTGCTTGGAGTGAAGCTGGGAGATTGAAGTAGAGGGTTGAGCTCAAATGTGTTGGGTATAATAACACCAAGATAAGGACCTTTAATGTTAGCCCTATTTATGAGATACATTGTTTTTTTGGGTATTTCACCATTTGCTCCCCTTTGATCAAAAATCACAAAGAGAAGAAAAATTATTGACTTAATAAGAAACTTCATTTTTCTCTTATTATAGAAAATGATTTTTAAGTGAAAGTAGTAGGTTTAGAATTGTGAATGGTAAGCAATACTCTAGTACTATATATAGCTAGTGACAAGGTGTTGTGTATAGCTAAGTAATTGTACTTTATAATTTGGTGTAGGGATAAAATTGTTTTTTATATTATTTATGATTAATCAATATTACATTAATGAAATATCTCTTATTATTTATGATTAATTAATAGTTGGTATTGTTATAGAAAAATATTAAAAGGTTATATTATTCACGATAAACTTTCTTTATAATTATAGCCTTAATTAAATGAAGGGGTATTCTACGGGGTAGCACTTAATTTTTAAGAAGCGCCAGTGGTAGCATTTTTTAAAAAATTATGCATCACGCCGTACTGTTCAATTTTAACTGAACTGTAACTTTATAGTTAATTTATAATTTGGTGTTGGGACAAAATTGATTTTTTGTATTATTCATGACTAGTCAATATTATTACATTAATGAAATACTGTTTATTATTCATGATTAATCAATAGTTGGTATTATTGTAGAAAAAAGTTAAAAAGTTGTATTATTCACGATAATTTTTCCTTAAATTAATACTGGGAAATCAACCTCCAAATGAGTGAAATCAACCTCTTTTTTTATTCATCTTTTTTAATTTACTCTTATTCTTCCTCTATCACAATTATTCAATAACTTCATTTGCATCTATAATTACCTTTGTTGCAATAGTTTGACTTTTATCTCTCTTTAAATATTTGCTCCCAATCCAAGCAACCCCTTATGAGCAATCATTTTACTTTTATTTATTATTAATTTTTTAAATATTTTTCCGATTTTTTTATTCTTTCCATTTGGAATATGGGGTGGAACCAATTACCAAGGAGAATACAATGAAGAACAACATTCTATTAAAAGTTATTATTACTTCACGAAATAAATAATAATTAATATTGCTTGAGATCATAAAAAGGAGTTAAACATTTAGTAAAAAGAGAAAAAAGTTCTAATAAGGGGAAATTAACCATCAATATGATACAATTAAGTATTTTTTAGGGTTAAAAAGTAAATATATAATGATCTTTAAATAAAATATCTTACCACTAATTTTTATTGAGACCATCTCACTATGAAAGAGTATGAGAAAAAATGCATGGATAGAAACTAATGAAAGTGATTATAACATTAGTCAAAATAAAAATATTATAAAGTACACATTCTAACTAAGGATGCCCTTGGATTAAGTGTAAATATTTAAATGAGTATAAAAGTTAAATTAATGGAATAAAAAGTGAGTAGAGATGTAAATAAATTAATTGAAATAACTATGAAAAAGGTACAATAATTAGTGTAAACTAAAAAAGAGAATGAAAAGGAAGGATAATTCCCTTATTTGGAAGAAAAGTATTCTCCTACCCTCTCTTAGAGCAAATTTAAACCCTAAAATGAGGTAATTAATTGTTATTTTAATTATTTTTTATTATTTTCTAACTAAATTATATATCACTTTAACAATTAAATTTCTTTAATATTATATCTAACTAACTTTATTTTGCTACTTTGACTTTTATTTATTCCTTAAATATTTACATTAAATCCAAGTGAGCCTTAAAGTTGTTTTTAATGTTCAGCCCGTCTTGTATGAGACCGTTTCACTATGAGACAACTTTAAAACAAGAAGCTCATAAGCTAAAAATTTCTATTATTGGACTATTTAACCCAAATATAAAAAAATATAAAACATGTCTCACACTAAGACCGTCTCATAAAAAAATTTATATTTAGGGTTTAATAAAGCAATATGTAAACAAATTTATCAAAAGGGTGCTCATAATCAGGCCAAACATGGGTATGTAAAATAGAAGTTCATAACATTATGTGGGTATGTAAACTTCTTCAATTGGGTTTGTCCGAAAAACTCTCAAACTGTAAATTGGTTTTTGGGTTTTTGAGTAGAAAAGGATTTATTTACGTTTTACATTCGTGATATCCGAATCAATTTATTTCGCAGGCATGGGTCCCATGATCCAAACCAGTTAAGACGGGTTGACCAAACCTGTAACTTTTTTTTTATAAAATTACCCACTATTATGAATATTGGTCGACAAGTCGAGTCAAGCGGGTCCAATTTTATTGACCACCAATAACTTCTCCATTCCTTACACAATTCTTAAAGAGAGATAACTACCAATCATAAATATCATAATTATCAACACATTTTTAACATTTAAATTTTTGGGAGGTTGTTGAAAGTGATTTTGAACCTAGCCTATTTTTAGGAGAACATTTGAATAAAATAAGATTATTTAACAACTTAATTTCAAAAATAAGTTTTGTGAAAACTTAATTTTCAAAATAAGCGTCCACACATCCAAACCTAGCCTTGGAGTAAATCGTTGTTACTAACAGCGAAAGACAAAAAAAATAAATAAAAAATAAAAGTTATAAGTCACTGTTAGTAACAACGACTTTAAGGTTAACTGATCAACTCCTTAATCTCGTAGGTTGGAATGAGGAAGTAACTGAGAACTAAAAACTTAAAATTCATTAAGTCGTTGTTACTAACAGCAGCTTACTCCAAGGCTAGGTTTAAATGTACGGACGCTTATTTTGGGAATTAAGTTTTCACGAAGCTTATTTTTGAAATTAAGTTGTTAAAACATCTTATTTTATTCAAATTTTCTTTTTAAGAAGGCAAATGCTAACATATGCTCCCCGTTAACAAAATAATAATAATAATAATAATAATAATAATAATAATAATAATAATAATAATAATAATAATAATAATACATTAAAAAAATAAATATAGTCAAATTTTGTTTTGAGATTAATAAATATAGTAAGCTTGAAACTTGAAGGGGTCATGACATTCATAATTCTAAGGGTTGTACTTGTACATAAAAATCAACAAATTTTCTTTATTATTAATTTTTTTATTGTTTTTAAAAGAATCTAACATGAAAATTGAAAATAATTAATGCTTTATATAGTTATTTTAAGATCCCAAAAAAGAAAAATATTAAAATGATAAAATGTAATAAAATATTTTATATTTTCAAAACAAATACAATATTGAATTAAATTAAAAATCACTAGATTCTTTATTTTTTTATTATTTTTAAGAGAATCTAACATGAAAATTGAAAATAATTAATGCTTTATATAATTATTTTAAAATCCCAAAAAAGAAAAATAATAAAATAATAAAATGTAATAAAATATTTTATATTTTCAAAACAAATATAATATTGAATTAAATTAAAAATCACTAGATTCTTTCTTATAATAAGCTATATATATCATTATCCAACTTGAAATATAGACATATAGTAAAGTTTTTGGAAGCCTAGAGGTAGCCTTTGTCCTTTCCTAGCTTTGCCCATTAGGTACATACACCAATTACTTGTATCATAATACACCAAAACTTAATAGACAAACCTTGGATCTAAGTCCTAAGTTAAAGGCCAGGAGGGTTGAAAAAAGGAACCACTTTTGAAACTAACTCCATATTCAAAGGAACCCTAAGAGCTGCACTTAGGATTGCCGGTGTTTTCGTTCTTCCTACCCATGACTCCGTCCATGGTCCACCGCCTACCTCCAGAGCTGCCATGTTACTTGTTGCCTCCAAGATAACCTTTAACAATGGCCATTACCAAATATTTTAGTTGCTTGTTAAGAATTTAATCCAAATTTGATATAATTCTTCCTACAACTCGTCTTGTATGAGACTGTCTCACCATAAAACATGCTCATATATTTAGCCCATTTTTCTAATTGATCATTTTAACATACTAAATATACATGGATTAGCCCAATAGAGATAGTCTCACCATGAACCCATCTCATTTCAGAAGTTGTGTTCTTCCTAGGCGGCTAGGCCTTAGGCCACTGAGGCCAAGGTCCCGGTGCACTAACTAGTTGCTTATCAGAATCATTGTCCGAAAAACGAAACAAACATACAAGGTACGAAATTAGAGAGAGAACCTTTCCCTTGCTGCCATCGGATTTTCGTTTCCACAGATGCAATTTCAGTCGACCGGAGCAAGTGTCTCTGCATATATCAATGAGGCCTGTATCTGGGGTAGGCGCTTTCAACATTATTCCTTTATCTTCAGTTCTTCCCTCTAGTTCCACCTACACCAGGGTATTGGAAGGTTTTATTATTGTTGTAAATTTAAAATATCAAATTAGCTGATGATTATCCTCGACTTTGTGCGGGATGCTGGGTTGATGACCTTGACCATGACCAAATTAGCTGATGATTATGGGATATCTCAAAATGTTTTCGGCATGGTTAGACAGCGCTTATGTTCTCTCGACTCTTCAATTTACCTCAAGTGAAGTACTCTTACAAGTTACAAGAGTTTCAGCGCTCATTCTGACTTATACATCAAGCGGAATAATCAATGAAAATGTAAACAAGTCCAAATCTTTTACATGAATCAGTAGTGTCTGATAGGAGTTGGACGTTAGAACAGAGACACATGTTAGCAAGTAGTTCAGAAAAGCGGGTGCGTAGATAGCATACCTTGTAGGATCCATTATCGGCAGAAACTTTCCAGTAACCCCACGGAGAAATTTGCCACTCGACATCCCCATTCCAAGGCACAAATTCATAGAAAACACCTTCATAGTGAACTCCGACCTGCGAAAGAATTCATGGTGTATGATATCAGAACATGCCATGCAACTAAACGTCATTTAAGCTCGACAAATCATTTCCACCACAAGTTAAAAACTAAAACAGGACTGCAAGGAATTTGAAGAAAGAATCGGAAATGTAACATTACTCCGTAAGTAAGTATAGTTGCGGAAACATACTAATGCTGCATTTTCAATCCTGCCACCAGGAAGTGCCCTCAACCCTCCAGCAGAAGTCACAGATACTTCTCCGGTCACACCCTCAAAGACATTACATTGGATCTGTTTAAACAATGAATTTTTTTTGTTAAGTTCGGAATTAAATTATTATAAATGAATCATTTGTCACTGTTGAAGTAGAAATCGAAGAGCAAAACACAGTAAAACATGTAACCAGAAATCAGAGATGAATAGATATTGTGTTTACCCAAAACCATTTTCTGGGAAAACCTGCGCCCCAATTCTTTTCTGAATACGAAGGAGCGTTTTCAAATTCGAATCTTTCACCATCCCACTCTATCCAACCTGAAATAACAATCAATGGTTCAGATAAAAATGCAGCAAAGCAGAATAAGTTTCACAAAAGAAACTGCCTTCATAAACGTCGTATTGCCACACAGTGACAAGAACCATACCACTATTTAAAGCAAACATAACATAAATCAAGTTGCGTCAGCATGCCAAAGCATTAAAAAATTTGGGTCGGCCATATGAACGCTATGTTACTCAGACTCTTCATTTGGTTCACGTACCCGTGTCCGATGATGCTCGGACATTGGTATGGCACTTAGACACATCATTTTAGGCTTGAATATTTAGACGTATCTAACAGTTGGACACACGTACTAGTATCCGACATCAGTACCCGAGTCCAAGTGACATAGCATGAACGAATAGAATAGATCAGTTTCAGTGATTGTCCACACGAGTTTTTCCGATGTGAATTAAGTTGCACGCTGTTAAAAAAAAAGATCAGACAGTTGACTGTCCGGTGGGTATACAGGACCTTAATTTTTCTAATTGATCACATTGATTTTGATTACTATTGCTTAATAAAAGAATTTAATGGCACATATATTCACATAAATCATTTCTTATTCAAGAAAATTGACGCTTTAAAGAAAAATGAACAAGAAAAAGACAGAAATAGAACAATAAGCACAGCAATCAGTAAAATTTACAAGAAAAAAGAATTGATGCATTTTCTAACCCATAAAGCATCTCTAGCACAAAATATGAAGAAAAGTTTAATACATATAAGCAAAAAAGAGCTAATGACACCATAGAAGTACCTGTTGATAGTCCCCCTGCCATGCATACTTGCCAGTGAGGTTCAAAAACAGGAAAAGCCGCAAGCCAGCCTGCTGTTGATTTTTGCTTAGAATTGGAATTGCCCCAGCCATATACAGGACGGATACTATACTCCCAACGAGCTGTTTTCACAGTTTCAACTTTGTTTGACCTGTCAAGAAACATACCATGTATAGACTGTACAGTTAAGTCTAACAGAGTTAATCATCTTACTTATCATATACTCATAAATAAAATTTTATCGTGTATTGATTAAGAACTTAAAGAGATTACAAGCACCCAATATTTAGTCTTCCAGAATATATGCGACGAGTCTATGCTAAAAAGCGATAACCCGTTGCTTACCTTCTAATCTTCACACTTTTGTTCTTTCCTTGGACTTAAGTTTTTTATACTTATATTGTCCCACTATTATTTATAGCACTTGGTATGAACTTTTATAATTCTTATTATACTCTAAATGTCCAACACAAATAATAGTGTTCAGACTTAAGTGTAGTCTAGCGATAAGTACGCAAGGATTTCTAGTTCGCTGCCCAGAAGCCGCATTTCTCATCGCCCTATTATGGTATCAAATGAGCAAGGGTTTTACACCTCCCTTCTAAAACCTAGGTATAGCGTTTAGTATACAAGGGTTGTTAGGTCCGAGCATTGCACAACATCTTTTACTTGTCTGTGTCACAGATGCCAAGATTTTTGAATTTTTGGAATAAGAGACCAGGAAAAGAATCTTAGCTACGATTGTAGTATTGAAATGTTGGAACTCAATCTGAGAAGTACCCGGACTTGGTAGATGTTATGGAAAACATAAGAATAACATTCTTTGCATGTAGGAAACATGGTGGATAACCGAAAGCCCAATCTTTTTATGAAAAAAGAGATGAAATGAATGCTTTACGAGGTTACACTAATGAAAAACAAGATGAGAAACACAAAGAACAATAGTAGAAGAATGGACAACGATTTTATGAGGTATCATGGATACCTCCCCTCAACAATGATTTATTTGTAATTAAATTCAACAATACAATGTATAAATAAATAAACCTCCCAAGATCACAGATACTAATTCAAAGAAAAAACACTCAAGTTTCTTACAAATGAACTAGCCCTCTCTCAATTTGTGTTGTTTGTGGTGATTGTTTCTATGAATGATATATCCTCTTGGATTCGCACGATCATGATTTGTTAATACTTAACATGTAACATAAAAAGCACAAAAAATCATATGGCGATTTATAAAAGCGGAGCGATTGCTACTTGAATTAATTACTTCTTTACTAGGAAAAAGTAATGGGGAAAGTTGCCTAAAATTTAAGATAAAACTAGGTGAATGTGTAGTCAGCCAAAAAAAATTCCTAATCCTCGATGTTTATATCCAATTAATCTCATGCAAGAAATAAAAATAAAATGGTGGAACTTAAAAGAAATAAATACTAAAAGCTTTAAAAATAAAGTCGTTGCGGAAGCTAATTGGATGAGCAAATCCTTATTTCGTATGGTAGCCCTACATTAGTAGGACTCCATTAGTTGTTGTATCTTAGCAGAAAAAAGTATGCCACATATATTAGGCCGTGACAATTCGTCACATAATCTCACCGTGGCTCACTCGTGTGGACACGGGACACTCGTAGGCTCAGGCCCACAAACGCACGTGTCAAGAGCGTTGACTTGCACATACACTTGGTGAGGTTCATTGTTTCCCAAAATTATATAGTAGTAGGAGGATTAGCTCACCCAATATATATGCTAGTCCACAACCCACTATTTTATTGATGTGGGATCTTGTCTCACATGTGAAGTATTTCCAACATTTCCCCTCACATGTGAGCCACATCAATTATAAAAAATATATGATGTTAGGGCAAGTTGATAGAAGTTTGGAATTTGAAGCAACTTAGAAAGGAGGGCTAGATCGAAGACAACGTGGATAATAGATTCAAAAAATCACATGAAGAAGGAATGGGAGGTATAGATGATCATTGAAATTTATTTTCTTAGTTGTTGATTGGTATTAGATACAACAACAATGCCAGAGCCGTAATCCCAAGAGATTGGTGATTAAATGGGTATTAGACAATAGAGCCAAATAAATTATACCCTCTATTAGCCACAATTTTCCCATGTTAAATTATTTAGATTCATGTAATCAACCTCATATTGAGACTAAAGTTTGTGCATTGTTGTGTGGTTGTTGTTCATAGCACTCTAAAGAGTCGATTGTATCAAAATAAACAATGTAATTCAGGTTTTTTTTTTTTTCCTGATTCTGTATGTTGAATTTTAAAATCTATAGTACCTGCCGTCATCACGAATGAATCCTTGGTTCCAAAGCGGAGTCACTTGAAAACCCTCATCAACTCTCCTATTGAATTCCTATGAAAAATTACCATCAACAATATCAGAAGATTTGGCAAAAAGAACCTTCCTACTTAATTATAATGAATACAAAGGAAGTTTATAGTAGTAAGTATACAACTAAAGATCGAGCAACACAGCAACAATATTCGTTTCCTCAAAGATGTTACAAAAAAAAATATAATTCTTGTCAATAACATATAGTAGTACCATTTTATGAGGTTATAGTTACTTCAAGCAACAACTAGCTTAATTTAGCTTTCGAAATGAGGAAGTAATACAGAAGTGCAAAGTTTAGCAAATGCCAACAAATTCTCTAAGGTTGCATTTAGGAACAATCATTTCATTTCAAATTATAGATTTCAATTATGAAATTATTAATGAAAAACTTGAGAATGACAAGGTTTGGGGAGTCATTCTCAAATCCTCATCTTTAACCACTTTTATAACAATGGTGAATTTGACTCAAATCCAAATTTGAATTTTTTATTAGCCAAACACCACATTTGCGTCAAATCTATATTTTCAAATGAAATAATCATTCACAAACATAGCATAAACAAATTGAAATAAAAACCAAGATATACACATGTGAAGTATATAGCACCTCTGGAAAAACCTCATTGGCGGGAGGCGGTGAACTTCCACAAGGATTTGATTTGAAAGTGTTTCCCAAGACTAGCTCATGCCTTCCTATGTTAACAGAAATTGAATGATGTTATATATTAAGTACAAGAGCAACCATGAAGTACACCAGGTCACATTCTTTTAATGAACTATAAAAGAACAGACAAAATTTGATCATAATTACTATATGCAATGAATATATAGACATACATTGTTCGCACACATTTAAATAAGGGTGTATCTCAATAACTATTTGATGTGTCGTCTTCATTATGAGGCTATCAAGGGTCAATCAAAACAAATTCTTATTTTATAAGTTAAGTGTGATAGGACTATCCCTAACGTAACCTTGGTGAAAGACTAGGTCATAAACAATTGATGGTATTATGGTAACAGAATTTTGAAGGTGTTGTAAAGAAGGTTACGTAACTACTCATTTTATTCCAAATACTAGCGCGGATACTTAACATCCAGGCATGTGCTAAACATTAGGCACTTCATTATGGGAAAAAAAAGTTTGATAATAATCCTGGGATAAAAACTCCCGGTGTCAAGTAGAATTAGCCTTAAAAGGCTTAATGGATCGATTTCTTATTTGGTCAAGTGTCAAAGAACATGCTATATACTTGTGACACTCTTGTTTCAAGAACCAAATCCTCCAAAGAGTCAAGATAAGGTGTGTAAACAGCTATGAAATGGAGGCTTGGTTTGATGCTTGCAGGAGCTTGAAGGGGTTCACAAGAGTCAAGATGAGGTGTGTGTACATGGGCATGATGATGAGGTGAATAAGCAAGGAGAATGAAGCGTATTTCTCTAGAGGCATACTTGAACGAGCATGAAGCAAAGTAGTGAGGCAGTGGGCAGCAGCAGATTTCTGCTTTAACAATAGGGTTGCTTGAACAAATGTGCTTTGTGTCGATGGGTCAAAGATTTTTAGTTCGGTTTTGGATTATAAACTATATTAAAATGGTTCATTGAATCATGCGCACTTCGTACAAGGGTTAATCGGAAACATCCTCTTTGTCATCACCAACAAGGGTAAAGTTAAGGTTGCTTACATCTAACACCCCAAACCCGATCTTGATGGCGATATACATTCATATTTTATTCATTAACAAGCTGTTCTAAGGAAACTATTAACAGCCCGTTTGGTAAGTAGTATTAAACGGTGGTAATGGGAATGAAAACTAGTGTGATTTTGGTTGATGGTTATGCTTGTCCAACTCTAATCATCTTATTTTCTTCATAAAATTCATTCCAATACATTACCATTGGGAGAGGTGGTATTAAGTGGTAATAGAAATTTGTACACAAAGAAACTTTTTTATGATCAAAATTTCGTCACTATGGGAATGACATGGAACATTTGATGAGATTTTACACTATAAATCATTTTCATTACCTCCATTTAGCACCACTAACCAAATGGGGCATATGTTCTTTTCACTGTCCACTGAAATCAAAAAAGAGGAAATACAAAAGCACCATCAAAGAAACTTACTTCCCCAAAAGTTATGAGATTCTTCTGAATATTGGCTAATGTACTTGTCATAAGCACCAAGAATCTGAACCCCAGCACCTGTAGATCGACGACCATATTTCTCTTCTTCAGCAGGGGTCAATTTATTAGGAAATGCAGGATTCTCAATAGTATATATGAAGCAGAATGTTTGCCTCTTCTCTGGTATTGAAACCTTAAAATACCAACCCTCAAAAAATTGCCTAGTACTTCCATCAAAATGGTATCTACCAAAGAAACAGCAGAAAACAAATCAAAACCTATTCATGCTCAAATACAAAGAACAATTAACAACAAAAAGCATAACACAGAATACAGTTTAAACAGCAAATCACCACATCGAGTCAGCCACATTGTAAAGGTGTTCAAAATAAACGAATCGATACTCCTAGTGTTGTTAAGGTGTAAAAATTCTGCATTTTAGGCCGTGTAAAGAAATATCTTAATTTAGGCGTTACGATAACTACAACACTCTTGTTACTGTTAGAGCGTATAGCATATTCTGGGGCCTCAACTATAAGCTTAAGCCTTTGGAATATTTAGCGCCAACTATGAGGAGGACTTGTGCGGCATCCACACTTCTAGTCCAAAGGGCTCTAGTGTGAGGAGGCGTGTTAGAGTGTATAACATATTCTGAAGGCCTTAACCATAAGCTTAAGCTTTTGTTTAGTAGATCCTTTGACCATTACCGCATCACCATTTCATTACCGTGATTGCGAACATACCGCATTTTTACTTTATGCAGCCAAATAATACATAAACATCACATACATGCTGAAGGTGGAAGTTCCAAATTTAAAATCAGATACTCCCTTCGTGCCCTGACTTCACTCCCATGTGCTATTTTAGTCTGTTGATGATTGGTGACTCGAATCGAGTCTTGATCGTGGTTGTAGATGAATTTAAGAACGAGTGAAGATATGGGTCAGAGGCTAGGCGACAAGTCGTCGCTTCTGGAGTAGAGAAAGCGACGAGTCGTCTCTTCCTCTCTGAAGTCGTATTTGTGGAGCAGAAACTTTGTCACGAGTCGTGGATTTTTGGGGACAACTCGTCGTTTTTTGCAACGAATCATTGCTCATGAGAGACGACTCGTCGCTTTTGCGGTTATGCGTTTTGCTTATTTGCTCGTGGGTTTTTTGACGGTTGCTTGAGTTTCTTGGAGCCCAAGTATCTTTTAGTTAGGTTTTAGTATATATATCTCCTCCTATTAGTGCTAGGGTTTCATTATTCACAAATAGAGAGATCATAAGAGACCCATTGTAATTTTTGAGTGAAATTCTTGATTCATCTTATAATTCTTTGCGATCATAGTGAAATTATTTGATCTCGATGCCGGTGGACGTAGCTATCACATTTATAGTGAACCACGTTAAATCCCTTGTGTCATTTTCTTATTGTTTGCATTGAATTTCTTTATTGTTTCATTATTATTTATCGATCTTGCTTCCGCTGTCGCACAACAATTGGCATCAAGAGCACTATGCATGCAGGTTGCTAAAGTCATTGTATGGACTTAAGCAATCCCTTTGGCAGTGGTACAAGAGGTTTGATTCTTTTATGGTTTTGCATGAATTTGATAGGAACTCTTATGATTGTTGTGTGTATCATAGTAAGCTGGGTGATGGTTCCATGATTTACCTGTTGTTATTTGTTGATGACATGCTTGTTGCCACGAAGAATAAATCTGATGTTGTCAGACCTAAAGAGTTGATTAGCTCAGAATTTTACATGAAAGATTTGGGTCCAACTAAGAAGATTTTGGGTATGGAGATCTATAGGGATCAGGCTAGGGGTAAGCTTTTCTTGACTCAAAAAAGTTACATTGAAAAGATTTTGTCTCGGTTTGGGATGGAGAAATCGAAGCCTATAAGTACACCAACAAATGTGAGCTGCAAATTATCTTTGTCTAGTCACCTCAAACTGAGGAGGAGTTGGCATATATGTCTTGAGTCCCTTATGCCAACGCAATTGGTTGTTTAATGTATGCTATGGTCTGTACTAGGCCAAATATTGCGCACGTTGTTAGTGTTGTAAGCAAGTTCATGGCTCGACCTGGGAGAGAGCACTGGCAGGGGGGTGAAAAGGATTTTTCGGTATTTGAGAGGGACAGCTGATATTGGTCTTGTGTATGGGAATGGTAAGGAGTGTTTGGTAACTGGGTATAGTGATTCTGATTATGCAGCTGATGTGGATATCATGAGGTCGGTGACTGGGTATGTGTTCACTTTGGGTGGTTCTGTGGTTAGTTGGAAGTCTCCATTGCAGTCTTCGGTTATGTTGTCTACTACTGAATCTGAGTACATGGCTTTAACTTCTGCAGCTAAGGAGTCTATTTGGCTCAAAGGCATTATAGGTGAACTGGGTATTGCACAGGATTTTGCTACGGTGTATTATGATAGTCTAAGTGCCATTTGCTTAGCTAAAGATCAAGTGCACCATGATCGGACCAAGCACATTGATATCAGGTATCATTTCTTGCGTACTGACAAGAGGTTAAAATTAAAGAAGATCGGGACCGCTGACAACCCAGTTGATTTCTTTACTAAGTCTGTTCCATTTAGTAAGTTTAAACATTGCTTAGACTTGCTAAATATTGATTACTATGTAATGTAGTAGGCCCTTAGGGCGGTTTTGGAAGCTCCTGTTGTAGGCATGTTGGCCTTAAGGTGGAGCTTGCCCGAGACTTGTGATGTAGGTGGAGCATTATGAGTTGTTATACTTGGTGACGAGTATGCGATGGGTCTTGGGTGAAGACTTGTCGAGATGGATCTTGATTGAAGACTTATCTGGATGTACGGCTTATGCATGAGCTTTACATCGGGTTTTGGCTTGAGATATGTTCACTATGTGTTGATGGGATCGTTTGCTGACTACGAGTTCTCGTCAAGGTGGAGATTGTAGATGATTGGTGACTCGAATCGAGACTTGATCGTGGTTGTAGATGAATTTAAGAAGAACGAGTGAAGATATGGGTCAGAGGCTGGGCGACGAGTCGTCGCTTCTGGAGTAGAGAAAGCGACGAGTCGTCTCTTCCTCTTTGAAGTCGCATTTGTGGGTCAGAAAGTTTGTCACGAATCGTGGATTTTTCGAGACGACTCGTCGTTTTTTGCAACGAGTCGTTGCTCACTGGAGACGACTCGTCGCTTTTGATGGCTATGCGTTTTGCTTATTTGCTCGTGGGTTTTTTGACGGTTGTTTGAGTGAAATTATTTGATCTCGGTGCCGGTGGACGTAACTATCACATTGATAGTGAACCACGTTAAATCCCTAGTGTCATTTTCTTATTGTTTGCATTGAATTTCTTTATTGTTTCATTATTATTCATCGATTTTACTTCCGCTGTCACACAACATAGTCAATACCACCGCGTTTACCTCAGTACTAAATTTTCACCTAATCACACCTATAATACGTGGCTGAAACCTATCCCACTAAACGACATGACCACACCTACAATAGCGCATTAATTTACCAATTTTCCATTTTTCTTAGGAAAAATTACAGTGATAATTCAAACTTTTACTGATTTTCTTACAATAATACAACTTTTGATAACCATGAATAAAACTTAAGGGATTTTTGCTATAATAATAACTTTTGTTTATAGTAGGCTATTCGACAACAAAAACAAAAGTAAATTAATGATTAAATAAAAGTTAGTATTATTCTAGCCAAACATCCCCAAGTTATTAGTATAATTCATCGTCAATCAAAAGTTAGTATTATTGTAGGAAAATCAATAAAAGTTTGTAATATTCACCATTTTTCAATTTTCTTAATCTCTGTGCAATCCTCTAAAGAGCAATCGGACAAAGGAGTATAAATAGTGTAAATAAATTTGATCTAATACCCGCTATGGGGAGTTCTAAGCTCTCGATTCCGAGGAACAGGAACATAAACTGGACTATCACCGGCGCTATTCCTCCTTTCCTCCGCTACTTCCGAAGTTTCCACAAAAGGCTCGTTTTCCACCATTGAAGAGTAATGCAAGAAAAACGGTATACAAACAAGTTGAACTCAAGATTTCTGGGAATTTGAAGATTGCAAAAAGGTAATCTATAATCTGTTAAATGGCTTCTATAACTTTTGGGTTTTACTTGATAGTTGGATTATGGATAATAATAACAGTTAATCGAACGATTAGTTACAGAAATGCCAGTAATACATGGCCGGCGATAAGGCTGTGCATCCAATGCAACAGCACAGAAATTTGGAGATGGGTTTTCTAAGAGGTAGATGAAGGAGTGGTTCTAGAGTAAAGGAGGACATAATTTTCAGTGATCAGAATGGCACAGAAAAGAGGAAGAAAGAAGATACATTATGATGTGGTCTAATTAATTTTCTTACTTTTTCTTGAATATCAGTAGATGGGGGAGAGGGATGGAGCTGCAGAGGTGATGCGGGGCGAGGGAGTCGATTTTGGTGGTGGGTTTTGGTGAACGTGATGGTGGCCGGAAATAGGTGGGAAATGGTGGAAGTGGCAGTGGATAGGGGATGGCGGCAGTGATGGGGGATGGTGGCTGAGCAGGGGTTAGGGCTGAGATGGGGAATCAAATACCATATACTCCTTTTTTTTCTTTTTCATTGCATTTTTAATTGTTTGTATTTTTTTTTTTTTTTTTGCAAGTTGACCTACTATTGTAGGTTTCGATCAGGTTAAGGATGTTAGAGGAAAATGCATACCAAAGTTAGTACTCTCTCCTATTCACCTTAAGAGTCTCATTTGACTTTTCACGGATTTTAAGGAGAGTCGAAAGTGGGACCCTAAGGGTAGGAAAGAGAGTGGTATTATGGGTTTTTAATGTAAGGGAGAAAAATTAGTATGGGTAAATGGAGGGTATAATTGAAAATAGAAATAATAAAGCTATAAGGGCATAAAAGTCAAAAACCCATACCAATAATAGAAATGGGACAATTAAGGTGACTTGACCATAAAAAGAAATGGGACAGATAAACTGAAGAATAGGAGGGAGTATTATTTAAGATTAATCAAAAGTTCGTATTATTATAAGGAAATAAGTAAAAAATCGTATTATTTACGGTAACTTTTCTTATTTTTATGATTAGTACTCTTGAGGCTAAGTTTGTTAAAAAGAATTGACAAATAAATTTTTTAATATAATAATGAATACTTTTATTATTTGTACATACAAAGAGTGAATGACCCCTTTTACATTATTTGTAAGGGCATTATTATTTATCGCCACCATTTTTATTTTATCGCCACCCCTCCTAATGAAATTACGAATTTGCCCCTGAACTTTAAAAATTTACAAATATGCCATTGGAGTTAATAACTTTTCATTTTCATTTTTTTTAATTTTTCTTTTATTATTTTTATATATATTATTATTGTTATTATAATTATTATTATTTTTGTTATTAAACCACAATAATAATAATAATAATAATAATAATAATAATAATAATAATAATAATAATAATAACAAAAATAATAATTATTATAATAACAATAATAATAATAATTTATTAAAAAACAAAAATAAATTTTTTTTAAAAAAAAAAACAGTCGCACAAAACGTGCAGGTCGAGTCGCACAAAACGTGCGACTGGTTTTTTTTTTTTTTTCATTTTTCTTTTTTTGAATTTCGACTTATAAAATTTCTTTTGTTTAATTAATTCATTTTTTAAGTTGTTGTTATTATTATTATTATTATTATTATTATTATTATTATTATTATTATTATTATTATTATTATTATTATTATTATTATTACTATTATTATTATAATTGTGGTTGTTATTATTATTATTATTATTAAATTATTATTATTTTTTTTATTTTAATTATTATATTTAATTTATATTTTTAAATGTTATTTTATTATTATTATTATTATTATTATTATTATTATTATTATTATTATTATTATTATTATTGTGGTTTAATAATAATAATAATAATAATAATAATAATTATAATAACAATAATAATAAAAATTATAATAACAATAATCATAATAATAATAATAATAATAATAATATTAATAATAATAATAATAATAATAATAATAATAATAACCACAATAATAATAATAATAATAATAATAATAATAATAATAATAATAATAATAATAATAATAATAATAATAATAATAATAATCATAACAAAAATAATAATAATAACATTTAAAAATATAAATTAAATATAATAATTAAAAACAAAAATAATAATTTAATAATAATTTAATAATAATAATAATAACAACCACAATAATACCAATAATAATAATAATAATAATAATAATAATAATAATAATAATAATAATAATAATAACAACTTAAAAAATAAATTAATTAAGCAAAAGAAATTTTATAAGTCGAAATTTTAAAAAAAAATAATTTAAAAAAAAAAACTAGTCGCACAGAACGTGCGACTCGAGTCGCTCGTTTTGTGCGACTGTTTTTTTTTTTTTAAAAAAATTTATTTTTGTTTTTTATAAAATTTTTATTATTATTGTTATTATAATTATTATTATTTTTGTTATTATTATTATTATTTTTGTTATTATTATTATTATTATTATTATTATGGTTTAATAATAATAATAATTATTATTATTATTATGGTTTAATAATAATAATAATTATTATTATTATTATTATTATTATAACAATAATAATATAAATAAAAATAATAAAAAAAATTTAAAAAAATGAAAATGAAAAGTTATTAACTCCAATGGCATATTTGTAAATTTTTAAAGTTCAGGGACTAATTTCATTTCATTAGGAGAGGGGTGGCGATAAAATGAAAAGGGTGGCGAGAAATAAGAATCGGGATTTGTAAAGGGCCTCCAAACAGAAAATTATGGAGTTGAGGGGACGATTGAGACATGAAAGTGGGTGAATTGTATTGTACAAGTGTGTGGATGAACTGGGTTATCAGTTATCACTATCAGCAACTGCCATATGGTCCCAAGTACTAGGTTTTTTGGATTCAAGCAAAATTAGGAATCAAAATCCAGCATCACATCACTATTCAAATTAGGATAACTACTAGCTTGAACTTAAATATCCCTTAAAAAAAAAAGTTGAACTTAAATATCCCTTAAAAAAAAGTTGAACTTAAATACTGGTGATGTGGGCCGATCTTGAGATTTGAGACATGGGTTTAAGGCATTGGCCGCTCTTGACCCTCATCGGGTTGATCTTAAAAACTATGACATGTTTGAAATTTTAATTTAGACATAATTCGTATATCAACCTAATAATAACAATTATTTCCGTATGATTATACTTGTGAGGTAAAATATTTTTAATTATAATATCTTTTATATATTGGTTGACACTAATTTAATGTGAATCAAGTGCATGTAAGTTGGTATTTTAAGTTAATTATAGGTTTTCAAAATCATCATATTTCTAATAAAATACAAAATACAAAACTAAAAACCACATTAATACTTTGATCTTGATTTTAATAGTTGCTATACCTTTTGTAATAATTACTACTGATCTTATTTGATCTTATTTGGTATATATTTCTCCATATATAATATAAAACATAGTCAAATAGGATTTTATTTGATTCATTCTAATGAATATTTTCATAATATTAACTTATTAGAATTTTTTGTCATTTGAAATTAAAAATATTAAAGATTAAAATTATACTATTAATAAGTGTGAAAAATAAAAGCGTAAAAACTATTAAAAACGAGAGAAAATATCAAACACGCCATTAGCCAATTTTCAAAAGTTAATTACCAAATAATACGGTAATTATATCGGAAAAATTGAGAATCATGCTTAAATTAGAGATTGAGAACTTTTATTAAAAGAATTCGATTCAAAAAAGGACTAAACCAAACATAGAACAAAACAAGGAAGAAAATAACCCGCTATGAGGAGTTCTTTCTTGTCGATCGGGAGGAGCAGGAACAAATTCCGGCGTAACGACTCTTAATCTCCTCTCCTCCAGATTTGCAGAACATTTTGAAGAAAACCCACTTTCTGCCATGGAAGAACGAATCCCTAAAATGCGTCTGCTACTGCAACTAGATTGTACTTGTACCCTTACATTTAAGGGTAATTCAAAATTTTTGTTTAAGACCTTTAAATTTTTTTGGTGTTTATTATATGAAAATCCACAAAATAGTTGTGTTGCTGAAGAATGCATGCTGCTTCAAACTTCAAACCCACAAAAGAAAAATCAAACACCAACAATTTAATAACAATGCCCAATTACTTTCCACATCAAAGTATTAGAAAGATGTTGATCAATGTTGGAATGTGTTATTCCACATACACAAATTAAAAATAGTATGCACATTTTCGGATGATATGTATCTTCTTGGCTTATGAAGTATGTGCACCTCGTATTTTCCCGTTGATATGTTGGCATTCACAATAAGTTCAGCCTAATTTAACAACCAGCATATTTCCTCTGTTCTATCATAATTGCTATATATATGACATTTTACCCAATCTAATATATTATTTTATTCATTTATATATTGAATTATACGCATCTAAAAATTATAAAAACTTAATATTATGAAAATATGCGATTACACGATTCAAATAAGATTCTTACTTGACTATATTTTTACTTACACACATTAACTATAATATATAAAATAAACTTAAACGATGAATAGTATCCATAGTCGAAATATCAAGTATTTCAGAACGAAAGAAGTATATAATTGATGGGCTACCGGCCTACCGCTTATAATACCAATTAATTTTATGAAGAATTCTTATTAAATTTATGTGTAATCGGTGAGGTGTATAAGCCCAAATTATCATTTCTCATATTATAAGTAAAAATATCACTATTAATACAGATTAATATTGTGCAAAGTGCCGACTGCCAAGTGTGAAGTGTGAATAAGCAAGTGTCAAGTTAGAAGTGCCAAGTTGACGGTAGATGCTGCACCAACTTACACTTGCATTCCAAAGCGTCCAGGAAGATGCATTTTAGAGCCAAAAGGTTTAGTCTTCACTCTTTGGTGGGTCTTTTTCACGTTTAAGTGGTTGCTATTGAATATAAAGCCAATCTTTTGGATTATTATATGTTTTATAGATATAAAATTTAATAGATTATAAGTATCAGAATTGAGATTATAATTTTTTTACAATTTAATATTATCTTTTAGGAATTGAAATTAGAAAGAATTAAATTAACTTAAAAATAAAATTAATATTTTAAGACAACACTGTTTACGTAAACTTAATACTAAAACCGGGCACAAAATATGTCTTCCTATAAGGTTATTCCGCCTAATTGGTACTTAGGCTTTAAAACTTGGAATACTTTTTGAGATACAATGGTTTTTAATTAATTATAAGCATTATATAATCAATGTTTGTGAAGAATGAGAGTTTTTATGAGAAAACTTAAATTAAATTGAAAAGAAGTAATGAATTTCCTAAACAGTGGAGAATAAATGATTTAGGGATGAAGAGGGAAAAAAACAACAACAACGTTTTAATTAAAAAAATAGTATATCAAACTTAATAAATTATGTCCCTTTATATAGTGATATAAGTAACTACCCATTAATTTCATGAATCCACTTCTCCATTTAATCAGGGAAGTTAGTTTAGTTTATAATTAAATAATAACCTTCACAAATCATAAGTTAGGCCATAAAAAATGTGCTTTGAAAAAGAAGTGGTTTTTTTTTTTTAAAAAAAACAAATATATATAACTGCATTTTTTTCAAAATAATTTGGGTTGGTCCAACTGAGGTTGTCTCACAGTGAAACGGTCTCAATAGAAAATCTTTCATAATATTAAGCCGCCTTTGATACTTAATATGGGTCGATCCATAATCGAAATTTGACAAAAAAAATCTGAAAAGTAATAGAAAAAAAAATTTACGGTTTTACAAATTCTTGTATGGGACGGTCCTGCCGTGAGACATGCCTCATACTTGAGTTAAATAGCCCAATAATAACAACTTTTAGCTTATGGGCTTCTTGTTTTGAGGTCGTCTTATTGTGAAATGGTCTCATACAAGACAAGCTACTACAATTTTAAGGTGAGGCTATCTTTATTGAGTTGTCTGATGTACATTTAGTCTATTAGACTTAATCACTTTAAAGTGATCATTTGAAGAAATAGACTAATTATATCTCATAGTTAAACGATTTTATTCAAGACGAACTGAAAAACAAAAATTTTTAAACTGCTATAGTCTAAAAAAAACAAAACCATTATTATTCAAAAATTGATGAATGGTTTGCCGATTAATATTTTTCCTCTTATTTGGAAATAGTATCATTTGGTCTTGGGTACGATCATCAGCAATTCCTTGCAAACTTATTTTATATGTGATGCGAAAGCCAACTGAATTCGCACATGGATGTTAGATGGTTAGGTATGCGAGTGCCTTCAGTAATCAGTATTACATATATACAATTTTCATACTAAGCACTTATCAATTAATCATGAGTAAATTTAAACTCGAAAAAAATAAGCACACTAGGGTTTAAATGTTCAAATTTTATCCCTAACAACATCCAAGAACTATAGCACGAGTGTTCTATTCAATGAAACAAACACTTCAATAAACTAGTAATGAAAAGCAATAAGAAACAATGCAATAAACAAGAGATACAAGATTTACGAGATTCACTCAATGTGAACTACATCCTCGGTGGTGGTTAGTTTGCTTGTATTATGTGAAGAATCAATGGAGTTCTCAAAGATCTCATACAATGGAGAATTACACTTGGAGAAGAAGAATAGAGAAAGAGAAGAGTTTGTGTTTGGCTTAGGGTTAGAATCTCCTTAGGGATGTGTGTAGGGATTTCTATTTATATTAGAAGTCATGTACAAAAGTTGGGGCAAAAGCCCATAATGATACAATCCTGTATAAGCAAGAAAACAGAGATTGCCGCTGAGCCTCGCTCGACCGGTCAAGCCAAGTTGAGCTTGGTCGAGCGGATTATAACTTGGGTCGAGCGGAAGATCAGTAGCTCCCTGAATTGCTTGGACACTGCTCAACTGGTCGAGCCACATGGTTCTGGTCGAGCAGCTCTGAGATCTGGTCGAGCAGTTGATCAGAATCTTCTGATCTTAGGCAGGAACATGCAGGCAGTAAGTGGAAGCTTCAAACATGCTCTTTCTTTGCTACACTTCACGACCCACATATATTAATGCATCATTCACTAACACACACACATGCACACATCCATCAAGCTCTCCACACTCCATGGTGCACTCAAAGTCACACCAAAACTCCAACAAAACTCATGCTTACTCAGATGAATATGATGTATTTAAAATCTTCATATATCAATTAGTCATGACGAGTAAATTTAAAGTCATGCCTACTCAGATGAATATGATGTATTTAAAATCTTCATAATATACACTATTTGTTTGAGTATACGTACGCATAACGATTATACCTACCTTATATTTCTCACATATTGGTGCCCCATATGACCATATTGTCGCTATTCTCTATCAATTTGCTCTATATTTATCGGGTGTTCAAAACCGCATACCGGATCGATCTGGATTCAGAAATTCAGATATCTGATTTTTTAGATAATGAAAATCATTATCTGGTTTCAGTCCGGAAAACTAGATACCCAGTTTAATCCGGATAAGATACTAGATATCCGATTTTAAAATTTTTTGTCTTTTAAAAATAATTTTTAGTTTTTTTTCACATAAATACTTAAGCTCACTTCGCTATCGTTCTTTAATCAAGCTTATTTTTTAAACCATTAAAAAAAGCTTATTTTTTAAACTTAGAATACAAATCATTTTGGAAATATGATTGGATTTTCAAAAGTCTAAATCGTTCTTATCAGAGGTATTATTATAACCTCTCACATATTAAAATTCTTTTTAGTTTACCTGATATTTTCTAGTTCAACTTTATTTTACTAATCATAACTGAATTTTACTAATTAAAACTGATTTTTACTACACCTATAGGGATTATAAACTTAGGTCGCAAATCAGTCTGACACTCTCATCACAACAGATGAAAGTTTATACACAAATTTTTGTATGAAACAGTTTCACTGTAATATGCAATCAATGTATGGATTGAATAACCCAACTAATACAAATTATTAGCATATAAGCTTTTTGTATAGAGATTATCTCACCAAAAGATGATCTCTAACTCACGTTTAAATAACAGCTACTGGCCAACTCGACAATCGATCCGGAAAGCTTTTTGGTCACCAAAAATTAGAATGAACCCACTAAGTCGTGGAATTGTGAATAGGGATGGTCACGGGTCTAGGACCCTGTTGGACCCGCCCCGGACCCGCCCCTTTTTTAAGGGTCTGGGTCTTAATTTTTGAGACCCACCGGATCCGGATCCGGGTCTGGCTCCAAAAAAAATTTGACGGGTCCGGGTCCAGGTCCTAAGGTGAAGACCCAGACCCTAAACTTTAAATTTTATATTTTAAATTTATGAATTCTGATTTTTCTTTGCTTAAATGAAAAACCCCTTTTGCGACTTTCCTTAAACTCCAGCACCAGCAAGCAGTAAGTTCAGTAACCCTAATTATTCTTTCTCCTCTAACATCTCTGCGCCTCCATCGCCATTCGACCTCCATTGTCATTCGACCTTCATCGCCATTCGCCATCGCCAGCCGTCTTCTCCACTTCAGTCGAGACTCCAGGTACTCCATTTCTTTGGTTTTCTTTAATTTTTCTTTAATATGGTAGTGATTTCAATGTATTTTGTGGTTTTATTGTGTTGATTGTTGAAGAAAATATCAGTATCTTGAAGGAATGATCAATTTCTGTTTTCAATCATTGTTTTTTAATGTTAAAATACTTAATCTTTGTGGGTACTGGAGTATTGTTGTATTGGTTTTGATTTCTGTTCTGTTTTCAATGAGGAATGAGGAAGTTTTGATTTCTGTTCCGTTTTCAATTCTTATTCTGTTTCTGTTTTCAATTCTTCTACTGTATTGGTTTATTGTTTTATTGTTGTTGCTGTATTGCTGATTTGCTGTATTGGTTTATTGGTTTATTGCTGTTGCTATATTGCTGTTGCTGTATTGCTGATTTGCTGTATTGGTTTATTGGTTTTGTAATTGAATTTAGTAATTATTTTGTATTTGAATTTCATGGACTCGAACAAGTGTTTGTAATACGATAATAAGTTGCTTACAACAATACAAAAAGACTCGAAAAAGGTTCAATTTCGACAAATCAAAGAGGCTTTGTATAAGACCCATTAAGGACCCTAGACCCTGTCAGATCCGTAGGGTCCGGGTCTGGGTCTGAAAATTCTAGACCCTTCGGGTCCGGATCCGGGTCTGGATCCAAAAAAAATAAAAGGGTCCGAATCCGGATCTGGCTAGACCCGCCCCATGACCATCCCTAATTGTGAATGATGATGATATACACTATAGAGTACAAATAAATTTTTACAATAGGAGTATATATATACAGAATAATCATACAATTATGACAGTGAATTAAGTAAAAAAAAAGTGTTGAAACCCTGTGTATTTGCTTAAAGGCCAGGAGGTTTCAAAAATGGAACGAAATTGAAAACGGACTCGACATCTACAGGAACCCTAAGGGCAGCACTTAGGATCTCCGGTGTTGTCGTTTTACCTTTCCATGACTCGAACCATGGTCCGCCTCCGACCTCTAAAGCTGCCACCTTACTTGTTACCTCCAAGATAACCTTCAACAATTCAACATTTTTAGACTACTTTAGGCCTTAACCAAAGAACAAAGTTGACACTCACAACTCACGACTCATGACCCAACTTTCATCACCGCCGGAAAGAAATTATTTTTCTTCGTTGGTGTGGGGGGAGGGAGAAACAACCTTTCAGCAGTGGCGGACGCATGAAAGAGGTTTCAAAGTACTCGGACCCCACCATAAATTACAAATTATAATGAATTTTTTAATAAGAATTGTAAAAAATGTTGAGTATCGAGAAAAATATTATGACTCTCCAATTTTATTTATTTTTTGTCAAATTATTAATAACAATTTCAATGACTATATTTAAAATCCTAGGTCCGACTCTGCCTTTCATTACACTATTAATATCACTACATTTGTACATCTTGAGTTGGTGATAGTGATTATAAATTAATAACTCACAAATTCAACAACCATAAAAAGGACCCTCATAAACTCATCGGTACTCCTTTTGTTCCTTTAGAATTGCATCAAAAAAAACCCCTCTTGTCTTGTATAAGACTGTCTCACGTGATACGACCTTAAAACAAGAAGCCCATAGGCTAAAAGTTTCTATTCTTGGGCTATTTAACCCAAGTATGAGGCATGTCTCACAGTGAGACCGTCCCATACAAGAACTTGTGAAAAAAAAAAGTGAATTTTAAGGGGAATATGGAAAGTTGTAGTGTTTTGTTTTTATTGTAATAAATGTGATATTAAATGAAGAGAGGTTGAATTGTGTGAATGATATTAAAAGAGAGTTTAAAAGTGTATGGATAAGATTAAAAGAAGGTTGGGTTCAATTTTAAATAAAGAAATAATGCAAAATAAGAGGGAAAGGAACGAACGGAGTACACAACTATTTGTGTACTAAATGATGATCAAAGCTAACAGTGAGAAAATAAAACAACATAAAACCAAAAAAGTATGAACCTTTCCCTTGCTGCCATCGGACTTTCGTTCCCATATTTGCAATTTCAGTAGACCGAAACATGTGTCTTTGCAAGCAACAGCAAGGCCATTTTCTGGGGTCGGAGCGCGCAAGGGTGTTCCTGGATTCTCGGATGTTGCCTCTAGTTCCACCTACACGGGACAAAAAACCAGTTGATGTACCATTTTAGACAGCAAAAAGGGTGGCTGGGTAATGAAGAAATCAGGTTAAGAAACCTTCGTTCCACATTCAACGTTTAGTGATATATTGATTTGAGTCGGTTCTTTTCTCACAAGTCAGAGAACGGCCCACATTAATATTTCAATTCTAAACACAGATATCAACTGTAATATGTGGTTCATAGAGACGGTATGCGAGGTAATTGAGTTTTGGGTTAGGATCATCCGGTTTGGTCCGGGTAAATTTTTGAGCAAGTTATTGTCATTTTCATTTAGCTTACTGTGATAAATCAGAAAATATTAGTTACCCAAGTATACTCTAATGTTCGGGTTGAGTTTGCATCCAAGTTTGTCATTCAGGTAGCGGAGTTATAGCCTTATAGGTCAGTTTTCAAGTCTAAACTGTAATAAAAAGTGACAAGATGTAGCGGGCAGAGGTGTTCATCCGGGTCAGATGTTTCAGGTCGGTTTAAAATCGGGTCTTGTGCCTATCTTGATTTTTACATAATTGTAAATCATTTCTGAAGTCGGGTCAAATTGGATTCGGTTATAAGGTCGGGTAAAAAGGGTCATCAGGCCTTTTTGAATACCTCTATTAACGGGTGATTCTGAAACGCTGATCAGTTTTCCAAGTCTAAATTGGTGAAAAAGTGACTATGTAAGTAGATGATTAGGAAATGCTGATATCCTTACCTTGTAAGACCCATTATCAGCAGAAATTTTCCAGTGACCCCAAGGAGCAATCTCCCACTCAACAACCCCATTCCATGGCACAAATTCATAGAAAATTCCAGCATAATGCACTCCGACCTGCGAAAGAACTCAACGAGTATTAGCAAAGTGGAATGCACTATAAAAGGTTACGTACAAACACAAGTAGCGTATATTGGCCATCAAATCAGACCTGCAACAGTTATTCTCCTCTTATTTCCATCTATAAGAGTAGAATACATAAATTGGCATAAAGAAGCATGGGTTCCTAACTGTTGATTTGGGAACTGAAAAGGATCTCTTTCCATTTCAACACCCCATTTCATTGAAGTCTATGTACTCGACTCTTCATTTTGCTTCACGTACCTATGTCCGTTCCGTGATGTTTGAACAATGGTATGGCATTTAGACACTTCATTTTAGGCGTAAAATTAAATATTTAGACGTATACGACACTTGGACACGTACCAGTATCCGACATCAGTACCCGAGTGCAAGAGCATGGATTGAAGTCATTGTCTATTTTAGCCTGTTCTTATTTGGAAGGCTGCAACTTTTTATCCACAGTCAATGTGGCTTCATTTATTCATTACTTACTTCTGTCTTTATGTGGTTCTTGTATTTTATTTGTGTTGAAATTTTTCGATCAGATTATGTACATCTATTTCATTCACCTAATCTTCTAACATGGCATGGCACACTGTCATCCACCCTTACACTTAAAATTGCCACATTGCTAGACCCAAATACGGAAAAGTGTAAATCAATTCAAAAGAAAGAATTGGAGTGTAAATGTTAAAGTTAAGATAGAATAAAAAAAACTTACCAGAGCCGCATTCTCGATTCTACCGCCAGGAAGCTCTCTCAACCCTCCTGCAGCAGTCAACGCAACCTCCCCTCTTGCACCCTCAAAGACATTACATTGGACCTGGAATAAAAAGTTCAAAATGTTTACCAAGGTTTACATTAGAACACAAAAGGCTACATTGACACTCCAGTAATCACATTCACTAGACGCTGATACACGATACCAAAGCTACAAATGGAGGAAGCCCCTTAAGCAGATAGGTCATTGACTAGCAACTGCATTCGTTTGTTTCTCAGTTTCCTTAGTGCTAAATCCGAATGCAACTAAACTAAGTGAATGGTAGATATCTTCTAAAGACAACCCAACCAAAATTCAATGACGGATGCTCTTTGAAACCTGGCCGGGGTTTAATGTTGGCTATTAAACAAAAATCTGAATTGCTTCCTATGTTTTGCAATTACGTAATATAAACAGAATGGCAATTCATCTCTTAGAAATCAGATGAAGCAAATTAGCGTTGATTATCCGCCAAGAGGCCGAAATATGAACATCAATTAAGTGTAAGCACATGAGTTCCTTCCTATGTTTTGCATGAAACAATGCTCACCATTGGTGAAATGGATCGAAGAAAAAAGTTTTTTCTTGATATGTGGCCTTAAGACAATCAAAACATGTACGAGATACCAAAGAGGGAAAATATTGCATTTACCCAAAACCATTTCTTCGGGAAACCTGCACCCCAATTCTTTTCTGAATATGAAGGAGCATTTTCAAACTCGAATCTATCACCATCCCACTCTATCCAACCTGAAAAAGATTGTGATCCAGGAGTCAAACTACAGAGGGGAAAAAAACACCCCATTAAGATTCTTCATCGCTGAAAAATCCATTAAACTGCATAAGGTACACAAAATGCCTCTAGAACCATTGTATGCAACACTGACAGAAATCATCAATATGGACTGTGGAAACTAAAGCAACTTATAAAATATTCCAACTTCTATGACAAAATAAGACTACTACTCATAAAAAAATTGCGGATGTTGTCGAGATTGCAGTAACGATCCCAATGTCGCGAACGCGGCACCTCAGTGTTACAACTTGTTTAGTGGACATTGCAATGTGAATTGTTAACTTGAAAAATATTTGTTTCATTAGTCATTCAACTTTCTAGAACATTTATAAAGCTTATGATGGACTTTTTTGAACCCAATACAAATTAAAAATATCCATCTCGTAATGGGTTTCGCGGAAGGGTAAGCTTAAGATGTTAACTCTTCTCATTGATATCATATTAGCTACTAGAATATGTCTTGATCAAGGCATTACATAAACAAAAGAATTTAAGATGTAGCAAAATGGAAGGTTCATACATGCTAGATGTGGTGTATTTGAGACTTAATTTGTGAAGAAAACAAATTTATATAAGGATATATTAAGCAATAATAACCATCGCAATATACGAGCATTAGGAAGAAAACAATTACTTTTTTCACATCGAACACAATCAGACATTTGAAGCTATACAAAACCTTACCAACCAAACTTTATTTAGACAACATGTCATGGTCTCCACCTAGGCAAATGAATTTTGATGAAGCTTAGCCTATTACTCAAAATCACTATTCAGACCATAAAAGTACCTGTTGACAGTCCCCCAGCCAAGCAAATTTGCCAGTGAGGTTCGAAAACAGGAAATGCGGCAAGCCAGCCGGCTGTTGATTTTTGTTTCGAACTAACATTACCCCATCCATAAATAGGACGCGTAGTATATTCCCACCGAGCTGTTCTTACTGTTTCAACATAGTCTGACCTGTCAGAAGAAGCTTTTAACTGTTATGTGAGTCAACGAAAATAGTTCCTTTATCAAAGAACTCTATCTACGACTATGACAGCAATACTTAGACAAGATAAGACACACACTAGGGTTTCAAACAACAAACATACCATTTTACTTCCAAGTTCTTACTTATTCACAGCATTTTCTAACGGAAAATTGGACGAGGGGACATGTCAAGAAAATGAAGATTCAAACACGAAACTTATTGAAAGACGAAAGAACTGCTATTCATAAAATATACTTTGAGCAACAAAAAAACATCAATTACCATGACTAAACTAACCCCAAAACAAATTCATATCATAACTCATTCCAAACATCCTATTACAAAAAATTACTCTCCGTTCTTTTTTGTTCTTCCCGATTACTTTTTGCACAGTTTTCAAAGCAATTTTTGAGCCTCAATATGTCTAGATAAACATCATAAAAAATTATAAAAAATGTATGATAAATAACTATACATTTAGACAAATCAAACAAGATCTCACATAAATATATTTTATCTTATACCTCTCTCAAAACCTTAGTCAAATTCCTCTCTCCTTAAAGTAGAATATACCAAATGGGAAGAACATTAGAGAACGGAGGGAGTAAGATCAACCATGTAGCCTTTTATGGAAAAGCAAAAGCAAGTTAATTCCAGGTCTACAACATTATACATGAAAGATACATAACAAACAAGATAACAGAGTAAAGAGAAGAAAAAACAAAAGAATCAAATGAATATCTTAACAATCACATGAAAAAACACCACATTTTCTTCTTTTTCTTTAATTTTGAGTGGGGCGCATAATTAGACAAGACCTAATGCAAAACCGGAGACATTGGAAAGAAATCAACCTGCCATCATCACAAATGAATCCTTGATGCCAAAGTGGAGTCACTTGAAAACCCTCAGCCACAATCCTATTGAATTCCTGATTGCAAATACAAACACAAATATAAGTAAGAATGCAATGACAGTTTCATAGCAATTCAGTTCAAGCTATTTGGAGCTTCATATGCAATTTTCAAAAGTTTCTTCCATAAACCAGTCAATCTTTTCATATATTTGTGATTAAGAAGTTTAAACTTTAAACAAGAAAAAAGGGATGGAACAGCAGTTCTTTTGTACTGCTTATCAAGTCTACAGAGAAAAACTTTTAAAAACTATGTTGAAGGCCACTGCTGTACAGACACCATGATATTACATGGCCTGCTGGCTGATTTTACGAGCTTTGTCTCCCATGTGAGTGCCCATTTTCAAAGGAGGCTTTGTTGAGACTATTTAAAATAAAGTGCTGAATGATCCTTTCCTTCTTTCCTTTGAGATTTGGGTTTGCAAAAGGGTGCTATACACAATGCAAATAATTTCAATACTCATAGTTGAAAAGGGTATCCTACGCCTTCAAGCTTAATTTTGTTTTTAATTATTGACTACTTTGCTTGACCAACGAAATAAAGTTGACACAAAAAAACATGACACTACGAACAGCAAGAACTCACATAAAGGATAGTAGATGGAGGCAATTAATCAATGTCAAAATATTTAGCTTCCCAATCTCTATAAATGCAAAATGTGATAACTGGTATTGTTAGAGAATACTGTACCTCTGGAGGAACCTCTTTGGTGGGAGGCTGCGCACTTCCAATGGATTTGAAAGTATTTCCTAACATCAGTTCATGTCTGCCTGTAGGTCAACACTTAGCCAATTTAGTGCCAGAATACTAGAGTGATGTCAAAGCACGACACAAAATAGTGATGGCTTAATGTTTTGTCCATTTTCCAGACAAACTATGAGAACCACAACTGGATTGTGATTTACTGTATCCGATGGCATATGCAAGACTATCCTTAAAAAAAACACAAGTAAACAACTTGTAGAGAAAGCCATACGAAAATGCAATTCCACCGCAACGAATACATTTCTCATTTACCACTACCTCATTCTCCACATACCAAGAAGAAAATAGGATACGAATGAACAATTAGCACAAGTCATAACCATACGCTAGCGTAAAAAACTGAAAAATAACCAAAGATGGAAGCACACGCCATTCGATAAGACATTTGATTTCATTAATATTCTCATGATAATTACAAAGGAGGACACATGTACTATACAGAAACTTACTTCCCCAAAAATTTTGTGATTCTTCGGAAAACTGGCATATGTACTTGTCATCAGCACCAAGAATCTGAGCCCCAACTCCAGTAAATCGACGGCCATATTTTGCTTCTTCAATAGGGGTTAATGGCTTGCGAAATGCAGGATTCTCAACTGAATACATGAAGCAGAAACTTTGCCTCTTTTCTGGAATAGAGACTTTGAAATACCAGCCCTCAAAAAATTGCCTTGTGCTCCCATCGAAATGGTACCTAACAAAAAAGGCATAATACATGTTATAACTGATTTTACTCGAATATAACCGGTAATTTAGGACAAACAGCAATCCAACATAAGATATTACGTTAATAAAACCGCAGCTCCAGCCTCCAAGAACAAATGACACACACCATACATGATAGAAGTAGAAAATGCATGCCACGGGTTCAAAATTCCATATAGATTGATGACTTAAGCTAGAAGCTATCCTGATTCCTCATAGAGCTAACTATGTGTGAATTTAAGAACTATTTGGTGGTAAACTTCAGAAGAAAAAATCAAAATGTTATAGCTTTCACCTTGAACGAATCTAAGTCCATTTATAGCTTGTTATCAAAATTGAGGTCAGCAATCATGACTCTCAACGAAGAGCCCCTTTTTACTCTAATCAAAATCTATTCCAATAGAACCACAAGGCATGAACCATTACATGATCTAGAGATAGTTATAGAATTTTCCGCCTGGGTAAAACTTTTCAAACGGAAGGATACATATGTTCAATAACAACGAAAAATACTAAGTCTCAAGCTATGAGTTTACGATCCGTTTGGTTAACAGTTTTAATTGATGGTAATAAGAATGGTTTCTAATGATATGTATCATGCCATTCCCATGGTCTAGAAAGTTTGATCATAAAAAATCTTATTTTCACAATTTTCATTACCACCTAATACCACATGTTCAAATGGAAATGCATTGTAATGAAATTTGTGAAGAAAATGAGATTGTTGAAGAGAATAAGCATAGCCATTAATTTGTCAAGAGATTTTCTTATCAAAATTACACAACTTTCCCTTACCATTCCTACCATTTAGTATCAATTACCAAATGGGCCGTAGTGTTTTTTTTTTTTTTTTTTTTTTTTGAGTTTTTCCACCCTCCTACTTGGGGGACAAATCCACTAATGAAAATTTTTCATAACTAAATAAAAATGTTTGCCAATACCATTAACTATAAATAAGTTTTCTTTCAGAGGTTCGTATGATCATTAATCTCCAACAGCTTCATAACTAATGACAAGATTTCATAACTAAATAAAAATATTTGTGAATTCAAGTTTTCACAATTCATTCGTCTTGATATTGATCTCCACATCAATATTTGTTATAATCTCAAACTTTTAAGCTTCAAACAAATTAAAATTCAACAAGTCCAATCAATTTAACATATTGAGTCATACCAATTTTCTAATCCCAAAAAAAACATTTTTTCAAACATCAAGTCTTTACTAAATGTTATCTCTTATTTCTAAGCGCCAAAGATTTATAGTTCGTTGATTTCAAATCATAAGGGATTGTAGTAAAATAGTTCTTTTAAGTCATGTGCACTTCTTATGTACATGAAGTTGCACATAATGTTTGGAACCAAGACTCAATCGAAAACAACCCCTTATTAGAGTTACCAAAAAGCCACCCTAGGTTGGAGCCACCGAATGGCATTGGGGTAATAAACTGTGAAATGTAATTCTTTACTAATACTAAGTTTGGATAACAACTTTGGAGAGAAAAGAAAGAAAAGGAAGGGGAAGGGGAAGAGAAAGGAAGGGAAGAGAAATGAGAGGGAAATAATTCTTCTTGTTTAGGAGGGAAGGAAGGGAAAGAAAGTGAAATGAGAGTTTTCCCTTCAAATCTTTTTAATTTTAGAAAGATTCATACCTTAACAAAAATCATCCATCCAATCCCTCTAAATCCCTCCCCTTCAAATCCCTTCCTCTCATTTAGTTATCCAAACAAGGGTAATCCCTTCAAAATTCTTCCCTTCCATTCCCTCCATTTCCATCCATCCAAACATAGTGTAAATGTACACTAAGTCAAACTACTAACAGCTTCAGTATTTTCACAATTCATATGTGTCTTGATATTCCACAACAATATCTGTTATAAACATAAATTTTTCTGATTCAAACAGGTTGAAATCAAACAAGTCTAATCAATTTGGGATTGTGGGTCATACCAATTGTCCATCCTTATAAAAACACCTTTTCAAACTTCAATTTTTGGAAGATCAAATTTTACCAGAAATGTAGACTACATCAGCCGCCACCACCACCACAAACAAGAACATTCCATCATCTCAATGACGTCAGGTGGCTTTCATCTAGGAGTTGAATGTATTTATATAATAACAATAAAGAGATTGTTTTCAATTGCAACAAAGTATGAAGAAATTCTTTACAACTACCATCAAATAACAGCAAAGAAGAAAAACAACAAACAAATTACAAAATCAAGAAAAACCCAAATTCAAAAATGAAGATATATACCCACTATGAGGAGTTCGAAGCTCTCTATAAGGCGGGGTAGGGGTATAAACAGGATTAATGGCACCATTTTCGTTCTGCTCTTCCATTGCAGAAGAATCTGCAGAAGACCCAATTCCAGCCATTGAAGAATAAGTAGAGAAAAGCCGTTTACTGTTAGTTTGAGTTGTTAGATTAAAGGGTAAGTTGCGAAAGGGTAAATTGTAGTGAAATTTATGGGGTTGAATTGATGAAATAGTGGTTGAAGAAGAAGATGCAAGTCGTAGGGAAAACTCAGTTGCAGGAGAAAAACTCATACTTCAAAATTTTTTTATTGAAATTTATTATTATGAAGATGATGGTGTAAAAGAATCAAATTAATTTATTAATATTCTACTCCTAAATGAATAAATATATTATGGTGTATTGGTGTTTCCTTCAAAAAAAAAAAATAAAATATATATATATAGTGTATTGGTGTGTAAAGGAGGTTCATCCTAAATGTTTTATTTTTCATTTTTGTGAGTTTGTACGTTTGTTTATGTTTTTTAATTTAGCGAAAGTTTGATTCGACTTGAAATTGATTAGGAACCCAATTGAAAATTAATATATTATAATCTAGGAATTTTGTTGTGACCGAAAATAATCCAATTTGAAAATTTCAGAAAAACTTAGTCATAAATTCCAATGAAAATCTGAATGTGGCTGTTTTAGCGTATTTTTAGATCCACATCAGCATTTTCAGTTTCACTTCACAGTTCCGATGAAAAATTTGAAAAAACTTGGTCAAAACAAAATTATTATACATCATCGTTATTATACTCAATGTACGTCGCTTATAGAAAAAAAGTTATCATACATATATTTTGAAAGAAAAATTAATGATAAGGTAAAAAATTTTAAGCTGAACAACTCATTGGATTGAACTGAACCCGCTCCAAATTGACTTAATCCAATTCAAAACTGACCCAATTTAAAACCAATCTGAATTAAAATTAACTCAATTGAAAATAATCCATCCAAAAATCATCAAACCAACCGTTTTAACGGGTCTTATTTAAAATTTCACATTTATCATATTAAAAGAAATTGAATTGACGAAATTGTGTCAAATTTGCTGCCAGGAAATGGTGAGTACGTGGAAGATTTGGGGTTTGAAATTTCGTGTATGTTTGAAGTTTGGATTGAGGTTATAACTCCTTTTAGTTTTCATTAATTTTGGAACTGTTATATTTATTTTGTATTATTTTTTTATTTGTAAAGGATTTGTTATTTTATTTTAATCTTAACAATTATATAGTCTTACCGGATGGAATAAATATATTGATTGATATTGGTTTATGTGACTAATAAAATTAATTAATCTGTCAATTTTAGCTCTTCCAAAAAAAATAAACTAAGTACTTTACCATTTTAAAATTTAATAAAAAACTACAAATTTTCACATGTAATCCTTAAGGAGCCCCGCTAGATGAAAGAATTAATTGGTTAATATTAGCTTATGTGGCAAATAAAATTAATTAACATGTCATTTTAACCCTTCCAAAAATAAATTAAACTAAATAATTTACCACTTTTAAAAACAAAATAAACGGAATGATTTTGGCTTAGATTAAGCTACATCAGATAAATTATATACTTAATTTTTTAAAGAAAAAATTACCTAAAACAATACAACCTTTTATTAATTTTCTTAAAATAATACTCAACTTTTAATTAATTATGAATAATCTCAATTTTAGGGTCATTTGTCCAAGAACATTGTTGTCCAAATGGTGACCGATTTTTGTAGGTTAATTGCTAAAATAATTTTAAAACAAAAAATTTTAAATGTTAAAAATTATAAATTAAAATCAAAAATAAAAGTTACTTGATTTCTCTTTTTAATTCTTTTATTATTCAATTTTTTTATAATTTTGTATATACTTTTTAATTTTTTTATGCAAAATGACTTATTGTATAGGTAAGAGGTTATCTTGGTGCATTTGTAGCAAACAATGTTATAGTTGGAATTATTCATGTTTAATCAAAAGTTAGGATTATTGTTGGAAAATCAGTAAAAAGTAGAATTATTGTGAGAAAATCAGTAAAAAGTTGAGTTGTTTAAAGTAATGCGGGACTCCATCTACTTGGAATTATTGGTTGATGTTGACTTATGTGGCAAATAAAACTAACTAATTTGTCATTTTTTAAATTCAATAAAAAGATTGTAAACTTGAAAATTTGAAATACTTAAGCAAAAAAAAATAATTAAATACACTAAGTTTAAAACTTATTCCAAAAGTAAACGTGAAATTCTCAAACCTGAGGTTTGGGGCTGTTCGCAGTTACTAATTGCGAACAGGTCAAAAAAGACAAAATAGTTGTTCGCACTTACTAACTGCGAACAACTATTTGACCTGTTTTGGCCCGTTCGCAGTTAGTAACTGCGAACAGCAACAGGACAAAATAGTCGTTCCCAGTTACTAAGTGGGAACAACTATTTTTGTCTTTTTTGACCTGAACCAAACCTCAAGTTTGAAAATTTCACGCTTACTTTTGGAATAAGTTTAAAACTTAGTTTATTTAATTAATTTTTTTTTTGCTTAAGTATTTCAAAAATTGTGTAAACTTCCACATATTATCCTCATGGGCAACCCCAATCTCTCTCTCACTTCATGATTCCTAATCATGTCTATCCTCGTAAGCCCATACATCCACCTCAACATACACATCTTTGCTACATCCATCTTTTATTTCAAGAACTTCTTAAAAGGTCAGCATTTCGTCCCATATGGCAAAAACGACCTGATTACAAATCGGTAAAATTTACCTTATAATCTAGTAGACGACTTTCGATCACAGAACACCTCAGTAGCCGCTCTCCACTTAAACCAACCTTTTTGAATCCAATGAGTTACATTTTTACTGATCTCCTCATTACTTTACATTACAGACTCTAAATATATAATGTTATAATATCTTAAAAAAAACAGCTTAAAACCTTAAACATAGTGCTTAAAATTTATTGAAGGGTTAGAAAGATCAATTATTTTCAACAAATGAAATGTTCTACAATGTTCACAACTAACTTATTGCAAATTCTCGTACATTGTAACTCCCGTTAAATACAATATATACTTTCGTAATTCATTATCAATAATAATGATAATGAATATTTATAATTGTAATGGCTAAAATAAAACATTAGCCATATAAGAATAAGAATACCTTATAATCAATGGAACTTTTGTACAAAATAGGAAGCCTCATTCCCCACCAAAATTGCAAGAACATATTCCTCCTACACAATCATAAAGCCGAACACTTAACACGAGGGTAAATCAAAAGATTAAATTATAGTTATTCGAGTGACCAAAATTTGCAGAAGAAAGTTGAGAGGAGGTCATGGCTCATCCAGGCCACCCTTAGATCTGCCTATGGCCCCACACCAAAATTGTAGTTATGGATGTATCATCTTCAAACTTTATAGCCTCTACTCATATTATTGCCATTGTTTTACGCCAAAAAAACCCATGTTGAACCCATGTTTTGAATTCCAAAACAACAAAAACTCCAAAACGTAAAACACTAAAAAGTATAAAAATAGTGCCCAACATAAGATTCGACTTGAATGCTTCAAGATAAGGGGATACGAGCAAGAACGACTCGTAAACATGAGCGAGGGAAAGGAAGAGAAGAGATACTAGAAACGCAAGCAAGAAGCAAAGAGCAATGAGGAACACAACTACAAGAAGAATGCAAGAAATGAAAGTTCCATGGAGAAATGCTAAGAGGATTAGGTCTATCATGGGCAAGTATACAGCATTATGGAAGTAACATAAGGGAAATTTAATGGTTTATGTGTATGGATATGGAATAAAGAAGAGAATGAAGTGAAGTGCACTCAATACCATTTTTAACAAAGTGAGCTTCATCACTAACTTTTTGGTCCTCTTTTTACTAGGATGAATATAAAGGAACTGCATGTGTTAAGTTATTCTTTTGTTAATAATATAATACTTCCTCTGGTTTTAATAGTTGCCACACTTCTAATTTTTCACGCTATTTAATGCATAATTAAAATTTTTAATATCTTTAATTTCATATGTTTATGAAAAGTTAATAGTATGAAAACATGCATTAAGACGAATCAAAAAAAATCCTACTTGACTATGTTTTACATTATACATAGAGAAATATATACCAAATAAGACCAGTTGATGAACAATAATTGTTATAGAAACTGTAACAAATATTAAAATCCAGAGAAAGTAGTATAGAAGCATTATTGCGGGAGAGTTCAAGTTTGAAATAAATATATTTGCTCGCAAATCATAGGTTAACCTAGTGGTTAAAAGTTTTTTTTTTTTTCTTCTGTTAATGGTTTCAATTTTTCACCATTGATTTGAAGCTTAGTTTACCCTTTACCCCTACATGTAAGATATTATCCTTTACCCCTACGTGCAAGAGATTATCCTTACCCTCAAATTTTCTTTTAAAAGATAAATTCCTTGCTCTCCTGTTATTTTTGTTTCTAAGTTCTAACCCAATACCCAACCTGACCTTTCTAGATCATTTTGCCCATTTGCACTGCTACTAACATTTCGCTTTTTACGCTATTTAACGCGTTAGTTTGTACATTTATATCTTGAAATATACATAACTAATAATTCAAAATGCTAATAATATAAAGGTATGCAATTAAACGAATCAAACAATATCTCACTTAACTATATTTTTCTTACGTAATGGCAGCAAAATATCTAGGAAGATAAATAGAACACAAACTCATATATTACAACAAGTATTTCAGAACAGAGGAAATATAACAGGCTTTTGCAATGGTGATTAGAACTATAACAAAAAAGACAAGGAACTTAAGTCCATGTTCATAGCAAGTACTCCCAAGTCCTAACTGGTTACACATGAAGAATATGTAGTCACAAATTTCATTTCATATAAATAGTACACATGAAAGATACAGCTGATGAGGATAAAGCTTGTAGGAACAAAGATCGACGAATTCTTTTCATGAGCGTGAGAATACTAAAGGAATGCACACGAGCATCAATGCTCTCCACCACTCGATCACAAATCTAGTTTAAAAAAACTTTAACATCACTAGAATATAATTATCAACGCACTTTTGCGTCTTTGCAAAGGCGAAACAAATATATGGCAAGTCCGCCAACTCAAAGACGGGTTGAAGATGACTGAAGATCTGTACAAAAATAATACCTAGCCTCACGAAAAAAATTGAATCGTAGATACACTCCCGCTTCTTGTGGGGGTGTAACATTAGTGTAACGTACTTTTGTCAAAAAATGACGGTCCTGATTACACGATCACAGCACAAGATTTCTTGATTCTTGCAGTCAAACGTACGTTGCAAAGCAAAATGTGCTTATAGGTAAATCGCTTTCTGCATTTTAAAAGGGATTACGGTTAGGACGAGTGTATTTTAGAGAAAACAACGAATATGAACTTGAATGGTCAGAATTATTAGCGTTTCATGTATTTACGAAAGCTTCGATGCTAGATGTTGAGTTGACAAATACTCATATTTCCTATTTCATAAAAAAATTGAGTATTAACACGTACTTAAAAAGAAAAGATAATAAAGTTGTATGAGCAATCTGAATTACTATTCGTATAGGTTTTCCGTTCCAGGTCTGGCTTAGGCTTTTCTACAGATATTGGTTTCAAAGGTTAACTTGGATGATCTTTAAGTCTTATGCCATTTGGAGTGCGATCCCAAAGTTGGTTATGGGCTGATGGCTCTTCCAACACCCCCACCCCCCAAATGGAGGTTTTTGCAAGCAAGCTCTTCAGTAACCTGGTTCTTCAGACCTTATTTTGATTTCATAATAAATAGTCCATGGAGACATCTACATTATGCTCCGTTCGAGAGAATTGGAAGGGAAAGAAAGGGGTGGTTTGGCGCGATATAGCAATTTTGAAGGAGGGGTGGGGATTTGAACTTTGAAGGATTAACTCTCTCAATTTTGTTAATAACCGAATCCTTCCAAAAGTGCAGAGATTTGGAAGAAAATTGGTATTTCTCTTTGTTTTCCTTCTTTTCCTTCCCCTAAACAAACGAGGACTATCCACATATTTTTTTCCCGTTCCTTTCCTTTCCATTTCATCCTAAATCATTCCTGCTAATGTAACAAAATGACTTCCATAGTACCCCATTTGAAATTCATGAGGAAAACAGAATAAATCTAAATTCCCATGAATAATAGTTAATCCTGGCCGACAACGCATTCATATATTTATATAATGGAGTATTACCTTTGCAACCTGAAACAATATTCGGTTTGGAACGAGGAACAGGAACGAGAACGGGAACGAGGAACTCAACCTAAATTGACTCAGGAACGATTGAGTACGAGATACATTATATGTATAAAATATATATTTGAAAACAAAATTAAATTAAAATGATTTATTTGCTTTAAGAAATTGTTTTTAAATCGAATTATTTTAGTTTTCTAGATTCCATCTGTTTTTTCTCTCTTTTTTTTATCTTTAATTAGTAAATGAAGGCCAAAATACCTTTCTAAAAAAGGTATTCTACACCGGGACGTCACCTTGAGCGCTTTGGTCACGTTTCGTGGTGATTGGAGGCGGACGTTCCCGGATCGAGAACATGGCTACGTTCCACGTTCCGTGTAACTTATGACCTTTAGTCTTCTATTGTCCAACTTATTACGATTAAGTAAAGAATGAAGAAGATTAGCTATACCTTCTCATTTCAGATCACACTACATTAGTTGAAAGGTGCTTCTCATCATTCTTGCTAATGTACCACTGGCAAGGGTATGACAAGGAAGACGATTCAAGGGGAAAGCGCCAAACCATGATGCTCGAGCAAAGCAACCCTTCCATTTGGCTTTCATCTTCGACCACTTGTTCAACAAATGCACTTGCCTGAAAAGACATAATGGGTATAAAGACATTAGCAATCTACACGTAAATGGATAACTTTCTCTTCGGCAAGAAAGTCCAAAAGCATAAAAGATATTTCCACACACCCAAATAAAAAGATTCCGTATTCATTGATAATAACCCTCATTCTCATAAATTTCCATTCTTTAGCATAGAAGAGTTTCTCATTTTTTATTGAAAGATTCACACGGTGCTCTAGTTTCTCATTAGAACAAAGACACATAAATTGAGAGGATGAAAAACATATTTATTGAGGTCAAAATAAATAAACTTCGTTACGGAGCATAACGCCCCTGAATTTCAGGAACTTAATTTAATTTGCAAGCTAGAAGAAAAAAGGGACCAGTCATTGCCAAAGCAAGATTTGCCAACATAAATTCAAGAAACCAACCACAAATCTCTCTTTAATGGTGTCAATCTGCCGTATAGGCTCAAGTGTAGGGCGGTGCCATCTCTTCGGATCCCATAGTATGGTACTATTGAAAGCAAAACCCGAAATATCAGCATGAAATCTTCGAGTCATTTCACGAGTCCTCCAACCAATGATCTCGCTCCCATTACATACAGGACCATCACGAAAAATTGCACCTCTCCTCACTGAAAGTGAAGCCACCTTCCAAGTCCCAAATCTCCTGGAATCATGTACGGGCATCAAAAGTGACAAACGGCAGTATAACTAACAGAGATTAAATTTAATAAACAATACAAACCATTACAAGAAATAATATGTTCATTCTTAGTATTCATATTCAGTCAAAAAAAAAAAAGATATCCCGCTTGTTAGTTGAAGATCAATTGCCAAGGGCTTCAATGAAGAAAGCGTAGAGAATCTCTTAACAATGAGACTAGCTGTTATAGATCTTGTTCACAAAGACACTTTCCATTCAACTACGAGGCTATATGCCTATAAACATTTATCATCTAGAAACTTCGTATGCCACTACTTGAAGACATTCACAATCACCCTGACAGGGTAGAACATCAAGAGAACATATCTAGTCATGTTGTACTACTTAAGTGCTTCTCCAGAGAGACTAGGGCATATGTGATCTTTTACATATTACACGCATCAAACATGAACATCGTCACAAGTTCAAATACAAAAATGCAGATATATACATGGTGTAAAAACAAGGCCGCATCGCATTGCATCGACTGTGTTGTAAAGGTTTCAAAATAAACGAACCGACATTCCCCAACATTATACAGGTGTAAAAAACCGCATTTTTACACTATGTACATATATGGAAACTAGAGGCTTAGGGTCAAACAAAAGGTATTGCTATTAATTGTTTATTATTAGTATTACTTATAATTTGTTTAGTTTTCGCTCATGGAAAAGAACATCTAAAGAAGCTAGGTAGTTCAAAGGTTCTTATGTAGTCGCACCTTGTGTAACAACCATCATTCTTCCTTTTTTTGTTTGTGATGCCCCATATTGTTGGGATTAAGGCTTTTGCATTGTTATTGATCACTGCAAAGAAAATCTATACTACAGCATGCGGACACAAAGAATAGCTCATAAAGTGACCTAATAATGAATACATCTTGATGTGAAAGTAAACTTAAGGATACTAAATATATGTGAAGGGCGATAGACGTCACAGAATCAGGCTTGATGTAATAAGCAAACAATAGGCAGCACATCCAAAAAATGAAGCTAAATCCTAGAGATCACGGGTAAGATCAAAATCACTTATTTGGACTAGTCAACAAGATCTATTTCCTAGAGTTCGCCCAAAGAAATGCCAACGAACTTATAAAGTCATTATCTTCATCGTGCGATCTTGAATGAATAATGTTTCACATCGAACGACATTAACTCAATAAAAACAAATTAAGGAAAGGATGAATGATTCCAAGTTCTTTTACTCCATTTAAACACTTTTGTCTATTTTCAATATAAACCAAAATTCGGTAAAACCCTAGGGAGTTTTGGCCAGAGTAAGAGCCTCCATCATTCACTGTCAAAAGGTTTTACCTAGTCTACCGTTCAAGGCAGATAGCTTGACCGAAAAGACGCCCACAAGACTGTTATGGTAGCGCAGAAAATCAATTATGATCGTTATTTTTTAATCAACAGATCTTGATTTGTTGAAATAACTGGTTCAAGTCACCAACCTCTATTAATAAACAAGTTGAGAAGCGACTTTTTCTCAAGACCGGGGGGAAACAAAAAAAAGTTCACAATTTGATTTCAGATACTTACATATATAACCACTAAATGGATGAAGTAACCAAACACCTTACAAGAATTAGAGCTTTTGTGTTTAATCGGAAAGACAATTCATCTTTATTCATGAAGACCATCTTACATCGCCAACTCATTCAATACACATGTTGAAAAACCAGGAGAAAGACGCAATAACAGATACAACTAAGGCACATCAGGCTACAAATTTGTAGTGTCTTCATACATCCACATCTAGACATTGACAAATGATGATGTTTTAAAATTAACTTGGAGTTTACTGATTTTAAAGGAATAAAATACTAGCCAATTCAACCATATAGAGCTCTAATGATCACCCCCAAAATAGCAAACGATAGGAAAAAATAACTTGCTTAACTTTCAACAACATTATAAGAAACCGATAGCAAAAACAACTTGCTTAACTTTCAACAATATAAGAAACCTGTCAAGGAACAAACTCAAACAAAAGCTTACAAGGTCACTTCGAATCTCAACCACCTATGTGCATTCACACTTCTAGCCCAATGGGCTCTCGTGCGAGGGGTGTGTTAGAGTATATAGCATGTCCTAGGGTCTCAACCATCAACTTAAGTTTTTACTCAAGAAAAAGCGCAAATACGAAGAAACTTAACTGCAGCAAGTAACAAAATGTCATAAATCACATAGTTCAATTTTGTGAGAGGTATATACCTTATCTGCCTCAATTGTGCAAAAAGATCAACAGAGTAAACATTGGCATCATCTGCAAAATAGACAATTCCATCAAGGCGATGCGTTTCAATGTGTGCCAATGCCACATTTCTCTGGTGAACATTTCTGTCCTTTATATCCGTTATATTCTTATCGCAAACCAAATGTCGGTACATAACTCCAGTCTTCCTCAAAATCTCGGCTGTTTCCATAGATTGAGAGTTCATGTCAACCACAATCCACAACAAAGGTGAAGGTACAAGTTTCAACGTTTGCGCCAATCGATTGAGATAGTACGCTTGAAATTGTCGAGTATAAGTAGGAGTAATAACTATCAAGAGCTTCCGAACTTCCAATGGAGGATCCCATTTAACAGCTAGTGTTTCACTAGATATCCTTTCCATCTCTTTTGACCCTTGTTTTAACTCTTGCAAGGTAGTATTCTCAACACCCAACCTCAAATGATTCTCTAAACGAACCTCGGTTGCAGAGGACACATTTCTAGCACTAAAAGGCGGATATTTAACTGCGGGACGCATCATATCAAAGAAAAAGGTCTGATCTTGAGGCCCATATCTTCCAGGAAAAGACATGGAACCAAAAGGAGTTAATCCAATAAACAATCCAACCAAAAAACACACTAAAAAATGTATGAGTGCCCTTCTCCACACTTGCCCTTTAGGTTTCGATCTATCTAACGAACGCGATGATCTATGTGAAAACCAACTAAGGATATAATTATGCACTTTATACAATGCATATTCCAATGAATTGAAATATGAATATGTTAATCCACTTGGATGTATAGGGTTTTGAAGAGTAGAAGATGATTTAGATAATGGGGATGCTACTGAACAAGCTTCACCATTTGATCTTGAACCAGGGCGTGGAACAGGAGACAGTGTTCTTCTAATAGAAGCCATTAGAACAAATCTAGCTCCACTCTAAAAATAAGGCAGTTTGACCCTTAAAAAGCATCCAAATTTAGTAACTATTGACTTCCCTAAACACAACCAAAACTTATTTTTCCAATTACAGCCTCTATATTGCAATTAATTCTAGCATTTTCTTATTACCACTTATAAACAATGCACAAAATAAGCATTTTCCAACATTTGAAGAAATAAAGTTCCCATATTTTGTTAATTATAACTTGCCCCAGCTCACCCAATAGCATACCATAACGATCTAACTCATAAAAAGATGAAAATTTTAGCAATAGATCGAGATTATACAATAAGAAGCTAAATTTTTATCTAACAACATTCATATCTTGAAGAAACCCACAAAAAAAAAAAGCAATACCCACTAACTTAAATGAGCTTAAAAATTCAAAGATTCAAATTTGGCATTAAAATTTAGAATAAATATATATAAGAAGCACAAATTACCACCAAAAATGAGCTCAAACATTCCAGCTTTCAACCAAAATACAACGAGTAGACCCCCCTTTTTCTTAATTGAGAAAGTCGGTTGTAGATGGTTATGAACAGGAAATAATGGGCTGTGAAAAAGTGGAAGTGTTCAAGATCTCTATTGCCTTCAATAGATGAGAGAGAATATGGAACTTTGAAAAGAGTTTTTCCGAATGCTTGTGTTAAGGGGTGAAATAAATAAACCCCTAATTAATTTTTTTTATCGATCACTAAATCACTTACCTTGGTCTAATAATTTTCTAAAATAATTACCTATTATTCACCATAATCGGCCATTCAACCATCATATCCAGAATTTTCACGTTAATTCACCATCTAACCTCTATTCTACTATTATAAATACATGTTGCATACATTATTTGCACCGAACTAAGCTTTAATATTCCTATCGTTACTCCATAAAAATACACCGCCCACCTACTTACAATCTATACTTTAATCAAATATCCTTCAATTGATTTGAGCTCATCCTATAAGTCGTTAATCTTGCATTCATTAATTATCATGTATTCATTACTTTCGGTTTCCTGATCTGACTTGAGCGTCGGAGGGGTTTTCCGGGAAACCACCCCGGGCAAGACTAACGTTGTATTGCAGGATTTGAGGTCTCATCAGCGAAACGATCATAAGCACTTTCAACATACTGACAGTTGTCCCCGACTAACCCTTATTTCCAGGTATTTTAAGTGTCTTTTACACTTTCTCGTTTCATTACTGAAACATGGTATTTTGCTATGAGAGTAAAATATTTGGGAAATTAGCACAATTTAGAAAGGATAAATTACCGTGAATAATACAATTTATTGTTTATTTTCCTACGATAATATCAACTATTGATTAAACATGAACAATACTAACTTAAGGGGTTTTTGTCTTAGAATAATACCAACTTTAGTTTATTAACTAATTTATTCATTGTTAATCAAAAGTTGGTATTATTATAGGGAAATAAGAAAAATATTGTATTATTTATGGTAATTTTTCCATTTAAAAAATTAAGGTTTGAATAATGAGAATAAACTATGATTAGAGCATGATCGTCGATCACCAAGTGTAAAGCGGGCTACCATCCAGTACCCAAAATTTTTTAGTGTCTAAAAAGTTATTTTTATGTATAAGGTTGGTTTTTTTTTTTTTACGATATAAGGTTGGTTTTAAATTGAATTAAATCTAAATATTTTATATTTTTTGCTAAGTGATAAGAGTTATTTAGTGACTTTTTATAAAATAATAATTCAAACATCATAATTCAAAATTATTTAAATATCAATAATAGAAACAAAAGAAGTAATTGAGTTGGTTCCTTAATAAGATCGCCTAAAAAAAATTTTAAGTTCTATTACTCACTAGTCATTACACAAATGTTGTAGGGACAAAAAAAGAACCGAACGGGCCTGGATTAGAGAAGATGATAGTGATTAGTCTAGAGATCTTGCAAATTGCCAAATGAGAAGCTATGGGTTGAGATATAGTGGGTTTTGAACCGTTGATTATGGTTTAATAATGGAATGTGGGGTTTAGTGGGAATGTTGATATTAAATGGTCAACACATTTTTGAAGATGAGGAGATTAATATCAATGTTTGATAGTTACATTTACATAGCAATTTATTGTTATGTAACTTAGCGGTTTATTGGTATTTTATTTTAGAAATAAAAGCTTAAAAATTAAAATAATAACTAAAACGTTAAGTGATTTAGTGTCTTATTAGCATTTTAGTAAAACAATATAAAAAATAAACCGCTAAATGATAGTGGTTCATTGAAGAGTATTTTATTTTGAATTAATTAACTAATAAATATAAGATATAAAGGGCGAAAATTGCGCAACACTAGTGAAAATGCTTCACCGTAACTGCCGTTTTGGAAGCTTTGGAAGGCATGATATAACACCTTCGATTAAAAAGTTTGACTATCAAAACAGGCACATCAAAGACCCTTACTTTTAGGATTTTGATTTTAAGTAAATTATACGTCACACTACTAATAAATCATACACACAAATTAACACATACGTAGATTACATAATACATTTACTTTGCTTGTCAAGATACTTATTTTGCTTCGTAAAACACCTATGTTGCTTCATAGAATATTAAATTTCACATAAGCAACCAAATATACGTAGATTAAATAAAAAATGTACTTTGCTTGTTAAAACACCTAATTTGAAACAACTAGTTTACTTCCTAAAACACCTACAGTGCTTCATGAAACACCTACTTTGCTTAATCGAATATCAAATTTCACACAATCAAACATACTTTATTTCATAGTACTTAAAAACCTACTTTACTTAATAAAACAACTATTTTGCTACATAAAACACATACTTTTGCTTCATAGAATATTTAATTTCACATATGCAACTAAACATAAGTAGATTATATAAAAAAAACCATTGCTTTATAAAGCACATACTTTGTTGCATTAAACGCCTACTTTAATTTACAACAGAAATTAGAATCTAATACCTTTAATAAAACCAAAAGTAGGGGTTAACATCACAAGCAGGGGTTTTAACATTCAAAGTCAATTTTGCACATGTATGCTTTGAGAGTCTTATCTTTTGATTTTAAATTTTTTGAAAAATTTCGATAGTTAGAGAAACATGGGACACCACATCTTTTTTTTTTTTTTTTTTATTTAAAAAAAATTACATTGACTATTTGATCAAGGCCATCTTACAATAAGACGATCTCTCACAAAAATATCTATTGTTAAATGTTAATAGTTCTTCAAGCTTTATTCTGATCAACTATCAATCTTATGTAGAAAATATTATAAAATTAGAATTTTTCTAAGGGTACTATCATGGTTATTACTTATTAGAATCTCGATCATAATCTACGATTTTACAGATCGTAGTTAAGATCTTAATGTTGGTAGAATTGTGCGATCCTACTTAGATCAAGAAAGATGATAGAATCATAACACGATTCTACAATCCTACACTGCAACAATTCGATCCTACACAATAGTTTCAATCGTAAAGTATTTTCATATAATCTAAATTTCACTTATGTATATCTATAAATATATATTTGAAAAAATTATATCCATACCACTACTATAAAATTAAGTTTTTTTATCCACAGTTTAAAAATAATTATTAGAAATTGATAAAGTCAAACAAGTTTTTATATACACTTTAAAACTTAAAAAAACAAATATAACTGATAATCAGTAATCCAAAGCACATTGATTCATATTTGTAAGGTCATATAATCCTAGGATTCGATTTCACCGATTTCGATGCTACCCCTCAACGATCTTAAATAGGATTCCGATTTTAACAATCTTAAATATTATTAGATAAATAGATGGAAAATAAAACAAAACAAAGAAAAAAAATAGGTAAGTGTGTGTTTACTTTTACCATTCACAAACAAAATCTTCCACCGTTAAAAATTCCAATATAGTTGAATAAAACTTCGACATCCTAATTTTTCAGATCTCTGTATCTCAATTGTCTTTCTTCTCTACGAGAACATCTTTCATCGTCTTCGCTAGTCGCCAATTGACATGGCTATGGCGATTAGGGTTTATCTCCTCTTCTTACTCTCCCTCTCTTATTCTTTTTTTGCTTTCGCTCTCTACGAAGATCAAGTTGGTTTAATGGACTGGTAATTTTCACTTCTAACTGAATCCATAGCTTTGATTCATTGTTTTTGCTTAATTTTCCGTTTTCGCAGGCATCAGCAATACTTAGGTAAAGTAAAACAAGCTATTTTCCACACTCCAAAAGCTGGAAGAAGGAGACTTGTTGTTTCCACTGAAGAGAGTGTTATTGCTTCTCTTGATCTCCGTCGAGGAGAGATTTGTAAGTTGTTCGTTCTTTTTTGATTAATTTTCACTGTTTTGTGTATTAATCTTTTGGTTGGATGTTGAGCTTTGATATTATTGTTGGTTTTGGAAGTTTGGAGGCATGTGCTTGGAGAGAAGGATCCAATTGATCATATTGATATTACGCTTGGAAAATGTAAGTTGATTTTTTTTTGTTTTTGATTTGTTGAGCATGATTTTTAATTTTTTTTTTTATTATTATTTGTGATAAGTTTATGCAAGTTGGAATTTTGATTAGGAATCTGAAGTGTTAATGTTGATTGATGTGTACGATGTAGTTTTAGGGTTGGGGAGATGTCATGGTGTTGCAAATTGATGTACTTAGGATTATTTTGTAACGGGTGTTTGTGTTTGATTTGTGGTATTAATGGTTGACTTTATAGTTGTGGTTGGAGCGAAGGATGGAGAATGTTAATGTAAGTGTTTGCTTTCATGTGAATGAGGTCTCTTGGAACGACAAAATATAGCTTAGAGTTCACATGTCTTGAATTCATTTGTAATCCAATGTTTGATGTTATCAGAATTCTTCTCTAGGAAGTAGGGAGATTCATTGCTCTATTTTGGGTGGGGGGTTTGGGTTGTGTTTGGTGTTTGTAGCTTGTTTTTCTTGAATTCCTATGTAGTGTTAGATTTTGCAACAATTCTGAACGTCAAGTGATTATAAGCAAAGATCATAGAGAGAACAAAGATACCACCTTTGGAGGTTTTTTTTTATAAATATTCCTAATAGAGAAGTGTTTGGAGTTCATTAACTTCAAGGGATGTTGGAGGGATATTTTGAAGTTGGAAACCACCCTCAATTATAGTGCAAACTCTCGGATGCGATCACATGCAATGCGGTTTTGTGGTCGTCTCGGTATATGTTTTGTTTGTGGTAAATTCAAATACTTTTGGAATACGTTCACGGTACGATGATGCATGCTATATTTTTCTTATATGCCATAAGCTATGAACTTGCAAGTTATTTCTACATTTTCCTAAAAGAAGTAAAAAGAGAAGATCAGTGGTGGATCTAAAAAATCAAATGAGGTCTATAATATTAAAAAAATATATTCATATACGTTTTGGAATTGCAAAAAGTTTGAAATGAGCACCTCAACAAGAATCCCCAATCCCCATGCTTTTTAAGACCAACTTCTTGATCTAATCTCTTTCCGGTTAAAAGCTCACTTTCATACAATGCTTTTGAAATGTTTGTCTTGTCACTTTAGTGAAGAATAAAATATGGTGAATTTAAATGCAAATGGGTAAGTGTTCTTTCTAGATTCTTTTAACTATGTGCTTGATGAGGTTTGAATCTGGGTCAATGTTGTGACATAGCAAAGCTCCAACCAACTTAGCCAACACACATATTATATAATTTATACGTAAGTTCAATGTTGTCTGTTGATATCGTTGACTAGCATTGGATTCGCCCATGGAGAAAACTGAACAAACGAACAATTGCACTTGTGTTTCACAACCAGGAACTGTGTTTATTAACATATATATTTTGTTTAATTTGATATTTGATCAGATGTCCTTACACTCTCATCAAAGGGAAGCATCCTTAGAGCATGGAATCTTCCTGATGGGCAGATGGTGTGGGAGTCCTTCCTTGCTGTCAAGAAATCATCAGAATCTTCATTGTTGACAGTGGTTAGTTATTTCATCTCCTAATTTACTATGTGATAGATTTTACTTCATCTGATGTTCATGCACAAATTTTTCTTGGTTTTATTTCATTGAGGATGAATAATAGATGAATATGGTGTACCATTAAGGTTTTCGTCTTTCTATGTGGTACAGTTTAGACAAACTCAACTCTTTGATCATTTTCCGACCTGTTTTATTGATAAACTGTATTTCAACATTTTAGTTTTTCTTAACAATCCCAAACATTTTGGTATTCTTGCATGATGTTTAACATTGCCGTCTAAAAACTTCCATTGGGTACTGTTGTGCAGATTGATTTGAAGATGGAGCGTGATAATGCAATTATTGTCTATAGTAATGGTTGCCTCCATGCAGTTTCTAGCATAGATGGACTAGCCCTGTGGAACTTAGAACTAGAAAGGTTTGACAAATTATTCACTTTACGTTCTTTACCACAGTGCACAGCTATTTACTAGCCCTAACTCTATTTCATATGTTTTTTTTTGTGTCAGTGTTGTACTTAAACAGTTAATCAAGCCTGTGAATGGTGATGTCATGTATGCTGTAGGAGTATCAGGTGATTCTAAGTTACATGCCTATGGAATCAATGTCAAGAATGGTGAGTTACTCAAGCAAGATGCGGTAGACATTCCTGGTGGATTCTCTGGGGATATATCTCTTATTTCCAGTGAGATATTAATAGCCCTGGATGCTCGGAGATCATTACTGGGAATAGTAAGCTTAAAAGAAGGAAAACTCAGTTTTCAACAGGAAAATATTTATGATCTTGTTCCTGAATTTTCTGGGATGGCTACTGTATTACCTTTAAAACTCGAGAGGATGTTTTCCATAAAGTGCAATTCCTATATTGTATTTTTGAGAGTTAATGACAAAAACAAGCTAGAAGTTGTGGACAAAATTGAGGATTCTGCAGCTGTTAGTGATGCTCTTTCATTCACTGACGAGCAGCAAGCTTTTGGAATTATTCAACAAGGGGGTGGTAAAATTCATTTCACTGTGAAGCTTGGTCATGACTATAGTGCTGATCTTCTTAAAGAAAGCATTCAGATCGATCAGAATCGAGGGCTTGTTCAGAAAGTTTTCATAAATAATTATATTCGCACCGATAGATCTTCTGGCTTTAGAGCATTAGTTGTTATGGAAGATCATTCTTTATTATTATTACAACAAGGTGATATTGTTTGGAGTAGAGAAGATGGGCTTGCTTCAGTTGTAGATGTAACTACTTCAGAGCTACCCCTGGAAAAGAAAGGTGTATCAGTTGCTAAAGTGGAGCAAGGTCTTGTTGAGTGGCTAAAGGTATACTTTTCACTGTAGATTCATTGTTTTTTAAGCTGTGAGAGGTCTTGGCAGTACATAGAAGCGAGTGCTTTATTCTTGTTACTGGTCATAACGTAGAGACTCATATATATGATTATTGCCTTTGCACTGGATTTATGATTTTGCATTTCTGTTGGTGTTTTCTGGCAGGTTGTGGTGATGAATTAGTTTGATGTATATTTTCTTTGTTATAACAAATAGCTGATAATTTTGGCCATAATTTGACTGTAACCGAGTAAACCTTAAAGTGGAGGTGAATTAAGGTCTTTATAATCAAGCTCTATTTTTTGCAGGGTTTGTAAAAACTAGAATGGGACTGGATAAAAAGTAAATTTATTTGTTGTACTGTGGAATTAGTTCACCGTGGACTTTATACGGGCTGTTTCTTCATGTTCTCTTTTGTGCCAGCAGTTGAAGAAATAGAGAGGTGAAAAGAAACTGCTACTGTTTCAACATATAATTAAGATTCTCCCAAGAAGTTTGTAAAAGGATGCAATGATTAGCAGTTGTTTCTTTATTATTTGATGCATCATTCCATTAAAAGCTAAGGCTATAGATTTTTAGCTACGTCTTTAATCATTGTGGAAAGTCAATCAGACAAGTACTGTGATTTTGTTGTGTTGTATTTTTTTCTTCATTATATGTCATTTATTTATGAATGGGTAGCTCGTTTAGAATTGAAAAGCGAACCTCTTATCTTTGTTCTCCCCTTCCCCAAAAGAAGGCTATGTGAATGAAGGCATCCAGCATATATAGAAAATGAAAATGAACTTTTAAGAAATAAGCAATAATTTAGTGATATCTTCTACTAACTTGCTGGCAGAGTCTGTTGGCTTCCTTGCAAGTGATTTGCTATTCTTGTTGCGTTCGAGTGTGTGTTAGAACTATCTCCACCTGTGTTGTTTTTCTGACTGGCTTTTATGGCATAGGGACACTTTTTGAAGCTTAAAGGGACTCTGATGCTTGCTAGCCCTGAAGATATGGCTGCCATCCAGGCACTGAGGTTACAGAGTTCTGAAAAAAGCAAATTGACCAGAGATCATAATGGCTTCAGGAAATTGCTTATAGCGCTGACTAAAGCTGGAAAAGTTTATGCGTTGCATTCTGGAGATGGGCGAGTAGTTTGGTCCATTTTTCTGTCGAACTTGCGGAAGTCTGAAACATGTGAAAATCCTGTCGCTCTTAATCTATACCAGTGGCAGGTTCCTCATCATCATGCTTTGGATGAGAATCCAGCCATTCTTGTTGTTGGCCGCTGTGACAATGTAGTTGATGCACCTGGTATTCTTTCAGTTGTTGACACTTACTTGGGGCTAGAGCTGAGCTCACTGAGCTTAACTCATTCTGTTGTTGAAGTCATTCCCTTGCCGTTTGCTGATTCAACAGAAAAGCGTCTTCATTTAATGGTAGATGCAGATAGAAATGTTCATTTATACCCAAAGACTCCTGAAGCCACCACCATATTTGGCAAAGAGTTTTCTAATATGTACTGGCACTCTGTTGATACTGAAAATAACATGTTGAGAGGCTTCACATTACATGCAAAATGCATGAATGGTGATGAATTTTGCTTCAGCTCAAGGGATCTATGGTCCATTATACTCCCTTCTGATTCAGAAAAGATCATTGCAACTGCTGCAAGGAAAACAAATGAGGTATGTTTTGGTCTCATTTTTATCTTCTAAAATTAGTCAAATGCTGATACCAAGTTACCTATTGCCTATTTGCCCTACGGTGTTCTTAGAGATTTTTTTTATTAAATTATTTTGCTTTTAAAGTCAGAAATAGCGGTTCTGGCTTATTATAATGTAGAATGTTATATGTCAAGAAATGGACTCCATACTTCAAGTTTAATTGGATGCAGAATTGGTCTAATTGGATGGCAAAAAGTGCCCTAAAGTTGCTTCATTATTATTGAATTAAATGTTATTTTTCTATGGTTGAAACTATTGCAATGTGTAGCCTCTTGGAAGCAGTGCTACTTAATGATTGGAGATTAATGAAGTTGTTGAACTTCAATTTTATCTAAATTAATCATCCTGTTTGGTAATCTGAAAATTGTTTAAGAAAAGGATTTGACTACTTGCAAATTTTTTATTCTTTTTGTTCTTTTTATTTTTGTTTGTAGTTTCTCTTTGCTTAATCATCTGGCGAGAAAACTCATAATATGTCTTATGCTCCTGTCCTTCATTTAGGCTAGAGTGTTCTCGTTGGGAGTTTTTGGGAAATCAACTAATAGGATTTTCTTGACCTTGGCATTGTGCTAGATACCCATTGGTGGGTGCTTGATTTGGAATCAGTGTATTTGTTTTTGAAATATCCAACTCCTTGATTTGTGGTTGTATTTGTTTTTATCTGTTCCACCTTTTGCAGACTCTGTATAGTTCAGTTTAGAAGCTTATAGTTTTGGTTCTTTGTCAAAATGAGGACTTTAAGGTTTTGCAGCCTGGTTTCAATTTTTAACAATGGAGTACAGAAACCATGAATGAAAAGCAACTGTTTAGTTCAAAATGTGGTTATATGTGATATGCTTTTATTTTCATTTTGGATTGTCAAATATATCTCTTTATGGTGTGTATAGGCCAGTTGGCGCTTGTGCTCTGAAGGAGTAAATTGTGATTGGGTGAATCAGGGTTATTCTGTGCATTTGGGTTCTAGGTTGTGAAGCTTTATGTTCCCTACAGTTACAAGTCTTATTCAGTGAATGAAAAGCGATATATGTTATCTTATTTAGTTATCCCCTAGCATGCCTGAAATAACTCATGGACCATGATTAGCGTAGTGCTGTGGTGATTGATGCCATAGCATGATTAAGTTATATTTGCTACCCCAAATTAGATCCTATATTGATTTTTCTTTAGGAAGGAGCCAAGAGGGGTTGATATTGGTGATCTTTGTTTTTCTTTTTTTATTTTTTTTCTTCTTTTACCTTTTTCTTTGCAATGCTGTGTGTTAACTATTTGGTATGGTTTTTAAAAACTTGTTTGCTTTTCTTTAGGTAGTTCACACTCAAGCAAAGGTGATGGCAGACCGTGATGTGATGTATAAGTATATATCCAAAAATCTGTTATTTGTTGCCACTGTTGCTCCAAAAGCTGCTGGGGAAATTGGATCAGTGACCCCAGATGAGGCATGGTTGGTTGTGTACCTCATAGACACTGTGACTGGTAGGATATTACATCGTGTGACGCACCATGGTGCACAGGGTCCAGTCCGCGCAGTATGTTGTTTCTGTGTTTTTTAATCTTTTAGTTCTCTTCATATTATCTGACCTCATATTGTCGGGATTAAGACTTTGATATTACTTTTATTTTAGTTCTCTTCATATTGCTAATTTGTTCTCTTCTCATGGGCCTCATTTCATGCTTTCCTTGAAGGTTTTCAGTGAGAACTGGGTTGTCTACCACTATTTTAATCTCAGGGCTCACCGTTATGAGATGACAGTCATTGAGCTATATGATCAATCCCGAGCGGTATAAAACTATGAATTTGAACATTATGCTGTATTGTTTTTGCAATCTCACTTCACACAATGTTTTTTGGCACATTTGCTATCTGCAGGACAACAAGAATGTTTGGAAGGTGATCATTGGAAAGCATAATCTGACCTCTCCAGTTTCTTCTTATTCTCGACCAGAAATTATGACAAAGTCACAATCTTACTTTTTCACCCATTCTGTGAAAACTATATCTGTGACCTTGACTGCAAAGGGAATAACAGCAAAGCAGCTTCTTATAGGAACTATTGGTGATCAGGTTAGGTTCACTTTGATGTGTTTACAAAAGCTCTTTTCTTAACCATTATCTAATTATGTTAACTTTTGCAATCATGTGCAGGTTTTGGCTCTTGACAAGCGGTTCCTTGACCCTCGCCGGACAGCAAATCCAACCCCAACTGACTTGGAAGATGGAATTATACCTCTTACAGACTCTCTGCCTATCAACCCTCAGGTATGCTATATTTTACACCTCTTTCACAGTTAGCCTTTGAATTTTTGGTCTTATTTAATTGGTTATGTTTTACCGCATTGTATCATGAAGCACCAAAACTTTATAACAAATTCATTTTTAATGCTTCCAAGCCCCTTGAAGGAAATCGGTTTTGGAAAACTGGTACAGTGTTGTCATGGAGATACTTTAAAACTGGATGAAGGCTGAGTGCATAAACAGATTTTTATTCAGGATTGAATCAAAGTTTGCTGAATCTCTGACCTTGTTAGCCATGTAGTTACAACTTAAAAGTGAACCACTCTGGTATACCTATGCATTCTAGTGTACCCAGCATCCACACCAAGCTTTCACCCATCTCCGCCTCCCCTCCCCCTCCAAATCCAAAACGATGCAATTTTGTGTTTTTTTTTTTAATTTTTTTTGATTTTTCCTGATTCTGAAACTGTTACTCTGTTAGAAGCACCTGAAATTGACTGGAGGCAATCACGACCCTCTAGTAACATATCTGAACAATCAAATAAATTTCTCAATTCAGATCTTCAAAGATCTGATATAGTCACGACTCACGACCCTCTAGTAGTATCTAGAAGCGTGGATTTAACACATGCTCTCCACTAAAACTTTCACTTGACTAATGAGGGGCTAATGAGATTTGAACCCTTGAGTGACCTTCCGGCTTTTGTCACGTGGGCTTCTGATACATGTGTTGCCCAAATGTCTAAACTGGTTTTCGCTCCCTGGATATGTTCTGTACTCTAAAAGTTACGATTGAGCTATCCCATTCAAAATTTTGCACTTGACCAATAACATGTGTTGCCGAGATGGTATTTCCTGAAATCTGATGATGTGTGATTTTGCAGCTGTATGTGACTCATGCACTCAAAGTAGAAGGCCTTAGAGGCATAGTTTCCGTTCCTGCGAAGCTAGAGTCCACTACGCTCGTCTTTGCTTATGGAACTGATTTGTTTTTCACTCGCCTCGCTCCCTCGAGAACATATGACTCATTGACTGAAGACTTCAGCTATGCTTTACTTCTCTTAACCATTGTTGCGCTTGTGGTAGCAATCTTCGTCACCTGGATCTTATCTGAGCGGAAAGAATTGAGAGATAAGTGGAGGTGATTTTTGAGCATTGAATATTTTTTAAAATGTTTTTTGCATTTTCTTTGAACAGTATCACACTTTTAACTTTTAGAAAATTTTGTAACATTAATTTATTTTTCTTTATGTAAATCTAGAAGTACTAAAATTGTTTTTAGAAGGATTAGCTAATGCTTACTCATATTGTTGAACCAAGTTATAGCCAGAATCATTTGGTGTTTGGCAAATGGCTAACAACTTGTAGCTGATTAGAGTAAACGAGTTGATCGATTGATGAATTGGTTTGACAAGTTGATTTTGAACATGTCGTAAGATTAGTTTGTTTTAAAGGAGCTGATTGATGACAAGCTATTTCAATCCGAATACTTGATCTGGAGTATTTGACCACGTAATCATCTATTTGTGTCAATATAAGCTTAAAATGGCTTAATAAGCTATTTTATCAAACACTTTCATTATGTTCATGATATCAAAGAATTCATCAGCTTACATTTTTCAATAGTTTCCTGGTCGTTCTTTGAGCTATGCTTGTGTTGTGAAGCCTGTCAAAGAATCAACATAATCAAAATCTTAAATAGGTGATTGAGGTCTTAGGATATATTATATACTCTAATACACCCATCATTTATGATTTTAGAAATTTTAAATTGTGATATTAGATCGTCTTAAATTAACGACTAGCGATTATACAGTGAGAGTTATTATTATGATTTTAGAAATTTAGATAAGTAAAAGTTTAAACTTAACCATGTGATTATTAGAAAAAACAATTTAGAACAATGTTAGCTATTATTAAAAAGTTTGTATAGATTGTAATTTAACAATAATTTAAAACCAATTCCATCCTATATTTTCCTTGGAAGGAAAGGATACAAGTATACTACCCCACAACCTAAGGCTATAAATACCCTCATCATAAATTAACCAACATAACAGAAATTTGTACTAAAATTATCAAAGACATTATAATGGCCTATGAGTTTGTCCATCAGGATGTGTCAATAATATTTAGAGTTTCCTCTGTTGTTCGCGCTCTTTACTAGGACGATTATGCTTGTTTAGTCTGATGTCTTGTTTGTTTGAGTCTTTTCTGACTCGGGATGATTTTTCACGACTCGTTTCCCTAGGCCTTAGATCTTGTGGCCTGATCATATACCGAGACATCTGCTTAAGGTCATTAAACTCGTTTGGATTCTGGTTCAACTTGCAGATCATTTTCTCAGGGTTTGGTGAAATGATCCTCTCATCGCACCTTACTCTCCCTGGAACCACAATGCTAGGTGCAACATCCTCGAAAAATCTCACTTGTCGACTTTGATGACTCTCTACGTTTCTTTGCCCCTGTATTGTCAATGGAATAGAGCTCACAAACCCTGTGTTACTACTAATCTTTCCATGTTTTCCTGCATCATTTTGGAAGGACCAAGGAAAAGAACGATCTACGGGAATTGCTGTTGGGTAAAATGAACGATGAGTAGTTTCTTGAATGGTGGAACTCTGACCATTCTTCTCGATAAATGGCTGCCTCGAGCTAGATGGCCTTAACCCCTGTCGAGGGGGAGCCAAGGACAAGTCAGCTACACTATGCATATTGGCTCCATTTTGCATCATACTCGGTAAATGCATAACAGAATTGGCATCTTTGCTATACCCATCAACTGAACAAGCTGAACTTTTCGAATGTGCTCTAACGTGGTAACCATTTGAGTAATCAAAGCTTTGTTGTTTCCCAAGGCTGACAGGACCCGGTGCATCGAAGGCCAAGATGCTACTAGAACGTTGATGGCAGCCGATTTTACTCTTATTTAGAACACTCGAAATCTGTGGGATCAACTGTGGGTTGGTGATTCCCATAGGCATATGACTAGCCACCACCAAAGGGTATACATGAGGGTCTTCAATAGTATTCTGTCTCGGTGTACAAGGTTGAATCCTATATGATTCCAGTGGTTGAACAAATTGTGGAGTGTATCTTTGCGGTTTTTCCATACTATAACCGACATTCCAATTGTTTAAGGACGACCCAGAGGGTGGAGCGTTTGGGGAATCGTACTCTTCGCCTTGGATTGGGTAGACAAATCTTGCAGCAATCGGATTTTCTGTCCTACAAAAGCTTGGAATACATGGTGGTTTATGGTTAAAGTCCCAGAAATGACCCGAATTTCCATTAACTCCATTATCACTGGTTGATTTTTCAGAATTACCAAGGGCTGCTGGGTGACCATGCTTCTCATTCAGGTCACCCAAATGCCTCTCATACTGATTTTTAGCCATTAGCTCAACAATATCCATAGGTATGTCATCTGCATCTTTGTCGTCAGTAGGGATACTGTTGATGTCAATGTCGTGCATACGCCCTTTAACTTCATCCGTCTGTTCTTTCTGCTTTGGAACTGAATCCGACACCTAAAGATTCAAACACAAACATAACATCAATTCAGAAATGACATTTTCGAAAGCCCATTTTCAAAAATAGTCGATGGGAGGCCGAGATCACTAATTGTTAGTTTATACAGTACACATATATGAAGACCGAAAATTATATAAATTATATCGTAAATTACGACATTCTTTGGAACTCAGTGTCCTCAAGTGCGGTTTGTGGGCAGGGGGCGCCAAAGGGTACCGGTCCATCCCTGCATGATTGACCTCTTCCGTATGGGCAGTGGGCGACAAATAAAATAAATGCAGACTATAAGAGAGGTTAGAGGTAGAGAAAAACACTGCTCACCTGCACAGATGTATCCTGTGCCAAAGGACTGCTCTTTTCAGCAACTAGGTTCTCAAAATTTCCTGTAGTGCTAGTCTCCTTAACGTCGTTTTGGTTTTCTGGATGAGAGCCATCAACGAGCATTGGGTCTGCCTCTGATGATGGAAGACAAAACCCATCTTCTAGAACATACGGTTGGCATTTCCTCTTAATTATAAAGCTTCTAGAACACTTAATACCATCTTCAGAAGCTTTTTGAACCTTTTGAGATGGACGTTTCCTAGTATTTTCATCTTCAGGCACCTTCCTCTTGCAGGGTGCAAACGACATTGCTTGCTTCCCTCTCTTTTTCGTTATAACAAAGCTTCTTTCGATTAGCCTATCAGTAATGTCAGTTTTTCGCAGCAAATTCTCACCTTTCCCTTTTCCCCAACCCTCTAATGAACTAGCATGATCAAGTTTACTCCTCTTATTCTTCCTTTCTATAAAAGGAAATCTAGGCTTGCACCGCCTTTTTGCCATCGCAGTGGAGATGATCTCTTCATCATCTGGTTCTGTTGTAGATTCGGAGTTAGTCACTAAATGATTTTTCTTCCTTCCCTTGGCAGAAATCTCACTCAAAAGCCTAAATTTAGGAAACTTCCTACACTCGGCCCTTAAACAATCATCATCGTCTTCACAAAATACATCATTGTTACTATTATTAGTAATCATGGGTTCATTAGTTTCATCAAACAGAGGTGCTCCACTGCATTCATTCAGATCCGGTAAGTTCACCAGACGACTTTTGTTTCGTGCGCTAGCAAACTCATCTAACTCCATTCCCACAACATTCATGGGTGAATAATCTGCTACATTGTGGTTTGCATACACTTGAGTTGGTCCAACTTCAAGTCCATTAACTCTACTATCTATTTGATGAGCTTCAATGGTCCCATTTCCATTGCATCTTACTCCTAATTCAATCTCTGAAAAAGAGACTAACATCATTATTGATCATGATTATCTCAAGACAGCAGTGTTGGAAAATAACCCACCCGTGATCGTACATAGAAGAATTAGAGAGAAGTTGACTAATATATATACTTGATGGGCTACTCATCCTAATACCGATTGGTTTTAGGATGGAACTTCATCAGGTTTGTGTACGGCCAACTTTTCTCTTATGCGGGTCTTGTTGTGTACAAGCCTAATAACAAATTTAACAAGCAGATCTGTCCCTTATTTTGATATCATCAAAAATTTAGTTTTTTAATTTCAGGTTATGATGAACATACTAAATTTCCCATTGAATCATTTACGCTTCTTATGTATTTGAAATTACAATTCATGTTTTCTACCAAAAATTAAACGGAAACAAACTTTTTATTATCACTAACAAGGGTAAGGTTGCGTATATTGACCCCCAAACCCTACGATTGAGTGTCATATTATGGTGTTAGGATGATCTAGTTTGGTCTGATCATAGATTTATCAATCAATTATACATTGTCATGTGCATTACCTTTTTTAGCAGCAGTTGAGCACTCTTCATTGTTACCAGTAGTTAACAGCAAAAGTCCTTGCCTTGAATCTTTGTCAAAACCACTTCCCCAAGCTGAGGAAAAATGTACCATACAATTAATATTAAAATCTCAATTTTTTTAAAAAAAGCAAGGTGGGTTAATTATATATACTAATTAAGAATGTTTTTCTTTTGTTGTATGTCTTAGACAGTGGTGAGTTCAGAATGCTAGTATTGGATGAGCTAAATGCTTGCATCTTCATGTATGATAAATCGACCCGATTACTATTTTTCAGTGTTATATGTTACATTATTAAATAGTAATAGGGTTTATAATCAAATGAACTCGAGCCATGAATTAGGCAAACTCAGGCCTGATTCCCCGTCTAAAAGGCACAAGCAGTGGCAGACCTTCTGGCTCTCTAGAGTCAAACCTTCCTTAAGTTATCTTTTATTTGAAATTCTTATTCGATCCCCTAAACTTTTTAATCGATACTTTTGTATTAGTCTCATAAAAGTTGTTTATGATACACCACTAGGCAGATTGATTTTAAAATTAGCAAGGCACAATAAAATAGTAATAGGACTTATAATCAAATGAACTCAGGCCATGGCGGGCAGACTCAGGCCTGAATTCCCTGTCTGAAAGACACGCAGTGGCAAACCTTCTTTATGACCCTCTAAGCTCTGAGGCCAGACTTAAGTTATCTTTTATTTAAAATTCTTATTCGGTTCCTTAAACTTTTTAAATGATACTTTTGTATTAAGTTGGTGACGACACAAAAGTTGTTTAAGATCCGCCACTAACCACAATAGTAATAGGATTTATAATCAAATGAACCCAGAGCCATGGCCTAGGCAGATCGCATGCCTAAATTCTCCGTCTGAAAAGCACAAGCAGTGGCAAACCTTCTTTATGGCCCTGGTGCCAAACCTTCCTTAAGTTATCTTTTTAAATCATACTTTTATATAAAATTGGAGATCGCACAAAAGTTGTTAAAGATCCGCCACTAGGCAAATTATTTTTAAAATTAGCTAGGCACAACAAAATTAACAACCTGTGGGTCCGGAAGGCTCATATTGAACAAGAGCTTTGCCTTTTCCTTTTGGATCACCATTGGGCAATCTAGGATGTTCAACATTGACCTTTAAAGATTGCCCCAGTATAAGCAATGGAGCTTCTGCATGTTGATCAGAAACACTAGATTTCGGGACACGACTAACACATTGCCACCATTTGAACACGGGAACCTCCATAGGAGGCAGCTCATAACAAAATGCTTTAAGGGTGTTCTTCAACGGAAATGGGTTGTAAAGTGTTGGATCACTTTTGCGGACTTCTGATACATACCCCCTAAAGAAAGGGGAAAAATAACAGTTAGAAATGTCTTTACAATCCGTTTGGTTAGTGGTACTAAATGGTGGTAATGGGAATGATTTATAATGTAAAATTTCATAGAAGTTCCATGTCATTCCTATGGTGATGAAATTTTGATCACAAAAAAGTTTTTTTTGTTTACAAATTTCCATTACCACCTAATACCACGTCTCCCAATGGTAATGCATTGAAATGAAATTTATGAAAAAAAATGAGATGATTTACGATCAACAAGCATGGCCATCAAGGTAGTAAGAGATTTTTCAACAAAAATTACACTAGTTTTCATTCTCATTACCACTATTTAATACCGACTACCAAATGAATCGTTAAAGTAGTAGTAAGAACTACTCCCTCTATCCCCGTGATATTGCCACAAAATACACTTGTACGAATATTTAAAAAAAATAGTAGAGACATTAAATTTGTGTGAATAAGATTAAAATGAAGAGAAAATAATAGAAAATGTTTGGATATAAATTAAAAATGTTATCAAAATATTATCTAAAATTAAAATGTTGCAAAGTAAATGAAGCACATCAAAATAGAATTATTGATATACTCACGGGGTACATAGGGAATATAACGTAACACTAGCAATGACGAATATGAGCGTTAATAAGGTGATGGAAACAAAAAGAAAAATTAATCAATAGATAAACGCGACAAAATTGAAACTCGAGTGAAACAAAATAATAGCAGGTGATTCTAAAGTGATTAACTTTTAAAGCCAATTAATGTAATAAAATAAAAAATTTATAAGTATATTTAATTTAAATTTAAAATTATGAATGGTAACTTAAAATTATTTATTAATATGTATTTTTTTTTCTTTATAGTCATTTTAATATATCATTTTAATCATATCAATCATTTGTATATATAGTTGTGGTTATTAGTTTTAAAAGCTAAAATTTTCAAAAATAAAGTTTTAGTCCATAATGTTAGTATATGGTTAACTAAATATTCATTTTTATATATTTGCTGAACCGACTTTATTTTCATACTTCTATATTATATATTATATATTAAATAGGAGTATAATTTAATTAATATTAATACTCCGACTTGAATTTAGAATAGGCAAGCCTCGACCTAATGGCAAAGTACCCGTGGTTACATGCGAAAATGCACAAGGAAGTATGCTAAATTAAGCTACAACGCGACAAGAACCCCAAGAAAACCCTGATAAGTTACTCCCTCCGTTCCTTAAAATTTTTTGTATTTGTCATTTCAGATCGTGCTATACTGCTATTGTTATTTTTCTAAAAAATTTTTCTATTTATATCATAAATTTTAGATATAATTAACTTTTTTTATCCTCATTTTAATATTATATTAATAATTATGATCGCCATATATTTTTCATTAACTTCATTTTGATATTTTTATATTACTTAAAATCCCCACACGTTTCCACTAAACTTTATTTAACATTAATAATTGTGGCCCTCATATTTTTTTTAACTAAATTTATTTAATATTTTTTAATATTTATAGTTTTCACTTTTTCTCCACTAAATTTATTATTCAAAAAAATAATATGTGCACTATCAAAAATATTTTATTTTTCTTAATCATCGTCAATATTTTTTATGTGAATAAGGGATGGAGAGAGTAATACGTTGGACATAGCAAGAGATTTAAGGGGTGTTTGACATTTTAACTTATTAAGCAATTTTAGATTGTTTTAATATAAATAGAGGGTTGGGTGGTCACACCAGCTAATGCTAGTGTTTGGTGAATTAGCTGGTTGAAATAACTTATTGATACGAATAAGCTGTTTTTGAACAAGCTGCTTATAGCAACGGATTCAAAATTAGCTGGTCAAATCAGCCACTATAATCAACTATCAATTGTCAGCTGTCAGCCATTTACCAAACACCCTCTAAAATTTTAGCTAGTGATGGATAAGTAAAGGTACACAAGAGGCTTCATGAATGAATATTACCGTATAGAAAAATGGGTGCACTTTTGAGGCGCCTTATTATGAGTCTCGCCAGAAGGATCACTGAAAGGTTTTAATTCAACTGAAGTCGTTACCATCTTCAATGATCTTATCGTACACAACTTGCTAATCCTTCCCAACTTTCCTGATAACATAAACATTTCAAAAAATTATAACAAAAATCTAATACTTTTTTTTTTATACTTTTACTTGTAATACTTCTCAAAAATACACGCGTGTAAATGCATATATGTAACCATTAATATTTGTATACATCATACATTCTAATAAAAATGTTGAAAAATAATAAATGTCATCTTTAGGAATTTTGACAAATAAAATTATTTAGGTAAATAATAATTGATTACATAACAATATTTACTTATTTTAGATATTGATTTTTTTTTTAAATTAGAGCTAAATTATGTAAAGTATTTATATAAATTATTATAACAATTGTATATACCTAACCTAAAATTTGATATGTTTAATTGAATGAAAAAGTAAAATATTCGATAAATAATTTGTTTATAAAATCAATTTTTAATTTTTTTTTTAAAAGTCATGTATTCAAAAAATTTAATCATGATAATATATACTTACATTATTCTTTGAAGTTATTTTATATATTTCATACTAATAAATTCGTGCATTACACGAATTTCTATACTAATATTAATAATTACTATATATCTATAAAAAAATTTATTGAAAACTATGTCGTGAGACAAATCTAAAACATTTCATAAGACTGAATTTTTCTTTTAAACTAATTAATTAATATAATAAAGGTCAAAATAACAACAATTGTGAATAGTGTAAAACTTAGAGTGTTACAATGCAAGCATTAAAAAACGAGTAAAGTAATTATTTATAATTTATAATCAATATGGATGATTAAAGTTATTTAAATAATTCAATTATCATATGTTCACTAGTAAGCTTTATTACAATGTATTGCAAAACCCTCAAGTGATAAACTAAGACATGTTGTTTAATTCCAAAAAAAAAAAAAAAAAAAAATCTAAGACATGTAATGTAATGGATCTATCTTATTTGTGAAATGTTTCTGAAATGCATTTTAAAAGTATTTCTATAGGTTTTTTTTAAAGATCATTTATGTGACTCATAAAATAATAATTTTATATTTGATGCATATATAGGATTAATTTCTACAAGCATAGAATTAATCTAAAATCTAAAATATCTAAAATGGTGCTTCAAATCCTAATAAATTTGATAACACATTTATTAAAGAACTACATGAATATCTATTACTGCTTAGTTGTTGGTACTAAACTATGATGATGTGAATGATTTGTAATTTATATTTTTATGACGTAAAACATGTAATACCCATGATTTAAAATTGTGATCATAAAAAAATCACAATTTTTCATTACCTCCTAATATATACCACCTCTTTAAATAGTAGAATTAATTTGTGAAAAAAATAAGATGATTGCAGTAAAACTAGATGACCATCTAACTTGTAAAGAGATTTTCTTATCAAAATTACACTAATTATTCATTACTATTATTAGATTTTAATACCGATAACCAAATGGTATTTAGGTACAAATTTCTTAAATATTAAAAAAACCACATAAACTCTTAGAAATACTAATATTAGAAATCTAGTAAATTTAATGGAAGAAAAAAACTATAACCACGAGTTTGAAAATGATTAGTACTGTTGAAAAATAAGGATTAGTGTTTAACAACAATTTAATAAAAAGCTAATGACTTATTAATTAAGTTAATCAAATGAAGTCAACAAAGAATAAAGAAAAGCAAACTAACCCTAGATCCCAAATGTTGAGCAAGAATATAAGAACTAGAAGAATATATATTGATTAGAAGTAGCAAAATTTCGTGATTATTAATATATTAAATAAATTAATTAAGTGACTATAAACCTATAGAATTTAAAAATATTTCACAAATTATTTGAGAAAGTCATTAGGGTTTTCTTTAAATGGAAAAGAACCCATTTTACACATAAAATATAAAACCCATTTAATTTTCTAAAATTGAGAATACCCAAAAACAACCCAACACCACAAAGTTTAACCTTTAAGAAAAGAATTAATTATAATATTAGACAATTAGGATTTTAGGGTTAGCCAAATACACAAAAATTATAATAACAATCTAGGGTTTTCTTAAAAATGTTCTCTAAACCTAAAGAGCTAATCTTGTCAGACATTCATCTCACTGTGAGACGACCTCAAACAAACAAACTATATTTTCATAATATTTATGAGATAAGTGTGACTCGATAAAACCGTCTTATACAAGAATTTGTGAAACATAAAATAATAATCACCATGAGCTAAACTAAAATGACAAAAAATACTTAAAGCTACCAATATTAGCTAAAGGACATAGCAAAAGTTTGAAGAGGTAAGAAATAAAGTGCCATCTACCAAAACAAAATGAAGTAAAGTTATAAACTTCTTCAATCAATTTGTTTAATAAATATACAAACAAAAATAAAAAATTAGCTTAGCTAAAATAACAATTATATGAAAAACAAACAAAAACCCATTATGTCAAGATTTTTCCTTTCAAGTGTGATAGTAGTTCGATTTTCATCGTAATATTAGTTAATTCTAAGGGATTCTCTAATCTACCCTTAATATAAATAAATAAATAAACCCAACAAAATTCATAAAGAAGAGATAGAGAAAGGCGATCACCTGGATTATTATCTCAAAAATGAGGAAAAATCAAGTGGATGGGCTTGACTTGGATCTGAAACGACATCGTTTCAATCACCAACCATGAGAGAGAAAACTCCATCATCAACTCAAAGATGAGAACTTTAAGACTCCTAAATATTGAGATGCATTTGATGGAAGATTTACTAAAAACCCTAAATTTGATTTTTTTTTTTTTTTTTTTTTTTTTTTTCTAAAATGATGGAGTAGATGAGGTCTTTGATTCTTCAAAGAAGAGGAGAGAGAAAGTAGAGGTGGGAGAAAATGAAGACACTTCAAATTATAGAGAAAGAGCTTTTTATTTATTTTTTTAATCTAGTTAATGTTGTGGTACTAGGATTCTGTTTATTAATTTTCTCTATTACTTATGTTAGGATTTTAACATCTATTTCAGAATAAAAATTAAAATATCAAATTTTTACTATTAAAAATCTATCAAATAATTATAACCATTAGATTGAGTAATGGACCATCTATTATATTTTAAATAATGGAGAGGATCCTAACTTAATGTTGTGTGTTCTTGAAAGATGGTTTTGTTGCTACCTCTATGACTTTATGTTACTCACTTACTTTATAAAAATATTTTTTTATTAGTTGTAGTTTTTATATTTTTTTACTAACTTTTTAAATATTTTTTAATGTTTATAGTCCTCACTTTTAATCTATTAAATTTATTATTTAATAAAATAATAAAAATATATCCACTAATTAAATGATTATAATTTTCTGAATATTCTTTGTTGAAACTTCATTAATAAACAAAGGGAGTATAAATAATCCTCCCTTACTTAATTTTTGGATTTGATCTCCTTGATTTATTACCACAAACTGCTAAATCAAAATCATTTGGTAATAATAAATACGAAGCAGATCCATCTGTATTTGATTAACAATTAAAATAACTTTTATATTAAAAGGTAAGGATAATCAACTATTAATAAGAGCAAAAAAAAAATTAATTATTCATATAGACGATAAAAATCATATATATGTGTTTTTAAACACATATATATAATGATGGAAGATATTAAACTCCCACAATAATTACTTATATATATATATATATATATATATTTCTTGATAAGACATGTTATGTCTTATGTATAATATTGTACTCCTCTTTACTATTTATTTAGCTTTATTGACGTTTGACATATTAACTAAGAATTAGATATAATAAAGTATTTAAATATGTGAGAAAAAATATAAAAAGTAAAAATACTAAAAAAAAAAGAATTTAATAAAAAAAAAAACTAAAATAAAGAATAAGACAAATCGAGAATGAATGAGAGAAGAAAAAGAAAGGCATGTATATATCTGGCTACTAATGTAGTAGTGTGGTAGAGCCTACCTAGTGCGTTCTTATCACGATCCAATAGTAAGTGTTTTAAATGTAAAATAAATAAAATTTATAATTAAATAATTTTGAATAAGAATATATAGGAAAACCTAGAATTGATTCTCACGCGCCATCTTGTAGTATTGGCATTAATGCTACATATGATATGTGACACTTTTGGTGATGGGTTTAGGACTATCGGAAAACCCTAAATTTTTTGGCCAAGTTAAATTAACCCTAACAAATAGAGCCTAGTGGATAATTTTTTATTTGTTAATTTTTAGTTCAGCTCGTCTTATATGAGACTGTTTTATCATTAAACAAATTCATATGAATAGCCTATTTTAATTTAATTGATCACATTATAATTGTATATGATTGCTTTAAAGGTGTATAAGTACACTTTTTATGATTATAAAAAATAATCACTTTAAAACTTTGTGTGATCACTTTAAGGTTATAAGTGATTATTTTATGACAATAAATGTACATTGGACCAATCTGATAATAATGCTCTTACCATAAGACCGTCTCATTTAAAAATTTGTAATTTTTTTAGGAAAAATTAGCAAGAATAATCCAACATTTTCATGATTTTCCTACAATAATCCCACCTATTTATTAATCATGAATAATTTTAAGGGGTATTTGCCTAGAGTAAGCTTGGGTAACCCGATGACGTGCTATAGTAGGTAATTCATCAAAATAGTAAACTAAAAATTACTTTGAAATTAGAAATAAATTTTAAAAACTTACATAAAAAATTCCGAAAAAAAAGAATCATAAAAGTTTTTAAAAATTTTTTTAACATTTTTTCGACATTTTATTTTAATTTATCTTTTTTTAAAAAATAAAACTCGCGATAGCAAGTCATCCAATTATCGGGTTCACCTTAGGAAAATACCTTTTAAAATTGAGATTATTCATGGTTAATCAATAAGTAGAATTATTATAGAAAAATCATAAATAAGTTGGATTAGGTAATTTTTTTTTTATTTAATGAGTCCATCTAACTATTTTTTTTTCCAAGCCTACAATGTGGTCATAATTAAATTAAGTAGATGTTAAAAACATTTTGCATGTGCTTAGTGCATAGTAATTTTGGAACTCTTAATTGTAACTTGTTTGCCTTATTATTGTGTTTGTACTTCCTTTTCTGTTATAAGATGGAATGCAACAAGCATGTATTACTCATATATTGAGCACATTTTAATACGTTAAGTAGGTATAATTCGAGTTACAGAAAATAATATATATTGATGAATAATAAAATATTAAGCCAGGGACGGAGCAAAAGATTTTGGGCCCCGTTTAATTTTCATAAATTTTTAAAAAGGGGCCCTTCATATTTAAAAGAAAAAATTTCTTAAATTAAAATAAAAACTCAACCTAATTTTTATTTTTTATTAATATTAATTTTATAAAATAACTTAAATTAAGTTGTTAATATTGAATTTTCATCTCTAATTTTAAAAGGAAAAGAAAAATAGTAATAGATTGATGGCTTATAATAAAAAGATTAAAAGTTTAAAGGATTAAAAATTTAGAAATAAAATGTTGATTATTTTTATAAATTAAGTTGGTGATAATTGATGTTTAAAGAATGAATAAAAATTAAATAATGTAAGATATAATATTTGGAAGTTAAAGATTTTGTTTTAGAAAGCGTTAAAAAGGAGAGAAAAAGATATAATTAATAGGATTTGAACCAATGTCCCTTGAAATGTGAAGTAAAACTCCAACCACCTACTCTGCCTATACACTATATTATCATAGTATGATTTTTTTATATGACACGCTTGAGATTTGAAGGCCCTGTACGATTAGACACCTCGCACACCTCAGAATCGCCCATGTATTAAGCATTACACACTAAACTAAATTAACGCTTACAAATAAGCGCGTGAAGTATAATGCTTATAAAAATAATTAATTTTTTTTACGGATTCAGTGTATTCACATCTCAGCCAGTTATAAACTTACAGTCATCACAATATCATTTATGATATCATTTTAAGTAAAAAAAAAAAAAAATCATTTTGGCTATATCATTAATGCATATGAATCAAATTATTAAGTTTTTATTTTAATTTTTATAAGATCACCATATGCACTAAACTCGTGTATTTTAGGAAATCACACTAAGTCCCTATCTTATCTATGAGTAACTCCCTATCTTTTTATTGGTACACTTTAACATATAATTAATTAGGTCTCTATTTTATTAAATTCAAAATGGATACTTATATTGCTATCAAGAAATATTGTCTAAATCTATGATTGGTTTGATAAAAATTCATGAAAATATACAATAAATTTTAGTAAATTTTATCTTTGAGAAGTAAATTTACAATAACCTATTTCACTATGATGTGTTATATGTTTTCAATTAATAAACTATTACTTTTGACAATCAATCATACAATTTAATAAAATGACTTTAAAATTTTATGTCATTTTCATAGTGATTTACCATATGGAATAATTTTTATCAACTTAACATTAACTTATTCCTTTAATATATGAATAGTATATCACAATTACATATATTCTGTTAATTTTCTTGGAATACATAGGATTTCTATTTAAAATTTCTTAATTCTAAGAATACATATTTTCTTTTTTATATTACAAGTATGTGCTAATTCATTAAGCTTTTTCATTAAAATTTTAATTTTAAAAATATTTCATCAAGAAACAAAAGATACATGATAATAAATTTTTTTTTGACCATGACAAATAATTATTATGATACCGTTGTTGAAAGTTTATCTAGATTTTTGAAATATTATATTTTTATACAGATATATGTAATTGCATTTCTATTAAAAATTTCTATTTATAAATACGTTTATACTATCAACTTTGTGCATTGTACGAGTTTTTATACTAGTATTATAAATGCTTTATCGAATCTGTGTGCAGTCCACTCTTCTTTTATATATCCAGGTTTTATGTATGCCCAAATTCATCAATAAACAAGATTATCAAAAATTTTAAACAAAATTAATTTTATCAGAAATTGGGAATTCTACTATTTATATTAAGAGAAGTCAACTGTGAAGCTTCTCGAGACCACTTTTATAGTTGAGGAAAAATGATGGTAAGGTTGATAAAGTGGGCCTAATTTGAAGGCATCAAGTAAACTAAGAACCGTAAAATTTTGACGGTAAATCCGATCAAACCTGGATTAGACGTAAATTTTATATCAATTCGATCATTTTCCTAAAAATTTAAAAATTTTTAGTTTTATATAATTTAAGTCGATATTTAACGACAATTATGACTTTAAAATATTTTTTTCCTAATATGATGAAATCTCTAAATTTTAAATAAAAAATTTACGATTTAATGTACTTTTAGCTATTTTTAGTGAATAAAAATAAGTGAAATTGTCAATAATAAATCAATATTTGTTGAATATACGAAAAATAAATTCACCTTATGTTTATTTTTAAATAAACTAATCTCTTAAGTAAAATTGTTTGAAAATAAACTAACATATTATTTGTAACATTTTCAAACTTCCTTTATAACATTTTAAATGATAGGTTGATTTATTTTGAACAATACGGTTTTTAAATTTATTTTTAGCGGATCAAAAAATATTGAATTATTATTGACAATATAAATCAAACTCAACCTACCATTGATTTAAAAAAAGCTAAAGATATTTTTTATTTGCAATTAGTGAAGCGTTTTGAAATCATGGATATTACTCAAATTAGATACATATCTATTAACAGAAATTAAATCATAATTTGAAATTGTTGCTCAAACAAAAGTTATATATTTGATCCACTTGATCCACGACTAGAAGTGTTCATTTGGGTTATCGGGTCAATTTCGGGTCAGGTGATCCGAATCGTTTCAAAATTGGGTCATATGTCGACTTTAATTTTTACAGCATTATTTTAAATTTATTTTGAAGTCGGGTTCAATTCCAAGGTCGAGAAAATATCGGATCATCGAATCTATTTTCAACACCTCTATTCGGACACATTACCACTTATTAGGCTTTACATCTAGCTTATTGCTATTGTTGCCGACTCCAAGATTAAATAATAATGTAAAATCGGGTAATAGTGCTTTGTAACTTTAAAATGTGGTGTTTGGCAAATCGTTATTGCTTGTTGGTTGTTTTGTGGCTTGTTTAATCGTTAAAAATGTTGGTTGTTTTATGACTTTTAAGTTAACTGTATAAGTTGACTTTTTTTATTTTGGCTTAAAATCTAATTTTACAAATATATTTTTTGGCTTTTTAACCCATTAAAAAGATAAAAACTAAAAATCAACGGAAAAAAAAATCAACCCTAAACGTCAATTACTAAACAACCAAACAGTAATTAAAATAACAAAACTTCTACAATTTCGTTTTAATATAATTGGTGGAACTAAGATTAGATTTTAGATGGAGTATACTTCTATAATTTACGGATCCACATTACGAATAATTAGGTGAATTTTGTTCGTATTGTCAAGATCAGTTTAATAAGTTTGATTAGTAACCATTACTCCATTACGTATAACGTATTATCATGCACTTCTATTTATACATTATCAAATTGATTTTAATTTTTCTATATATTAAATATATAATGGAATTGGATATTCTTATGGGGTTGATATTGTTGAACTTTGGGCCCTTCCATCGTAATAAGGATCACCATGGGAAACATGTATATTCTTACTTTGACGATCCTGTTGAGTTGTCAGGCAACGTCTTGGTCAGGTTGTTGCCTCGACACTATATTTATACGCAATTTAGAGCCTTTGTATGCTAGAATGAACGCATTGCTTGCTTAACTATTTGTTGCTCATGTATTATATCTCTGATGAGTACTTTGTTCTTTTGAATCTCTGATAATGTTATCGTGATCACAACTAGCATATTGAACATTTTTGTCTAATTATGAACCTCGATATGTACCGTCCCTTTTGTCTAATTATGTATATTATCATTCAAGACCCTTTTTATTTACAATACACTCTGGTTTCCATTTGTCGGGCTCATATGGTTCTCAAGCTGTAAACCTTTTTTTTTTTTTTTACTGAAGTTTATTTTGCTTTGTTAAACATTTTTCCTCTGTCCTAAGAACGTAATCCATATGTTAACCGCTTTAATTCTTATGTTGTGCGATTTACTATTCGGAATTCATATTTACATGTCGTATATATTTGGACTATTATATAAGTATTAAAAGGAACAATGAGTCATAGATTATGTTAGAGTGGAGAACCTCAGGTACTCGAAGGGTACTCGAATGCAAGTTGGATCACTAACAAAGAAGATTTGTCTTCTACTGGTGGTTGGGTATTCATGTAAAGGGGATGTGTCAATTCATGGTCTTTCAAGAAATAGACATGTATATCAGACTCTACTATGACGTCATAATTTATTGCCTTAGCATCAACAAGTAAGGAAGAGGAAGGCTTCGGTATCTCTTGTTTGAAATACCATTTTTACCTAAGCCTATTTCACCGGTGGCTACACATTGTGATAGCGATTCAATTTTGATAAGGGCGTATAACAAAGTCTAAAATGGTAAGTCAAGACACATTTCACTAAGGCATGGTCTTGTGAAAAGACTTATCATGAAAGGGGTCATAACGTTTGACTATGCCAATACAAAGTTTAACTTGGCAGATAACTTTACAAATATTTTGCCTAGAAATCCCATTGATTACTCTTCAATCGGAATTGGGTTGTGTCCAGTTAATACTAATGAGGGAATCCAATCTAATGCTCGGTTAACACCGAGTATTACAAATCAATGAGGTTAAATCCCTTGTTTGGTGTTGGTAAGTAACTCAAGTATAAGACCCAAAGGAGTTACTTATGAACTTGTGATGTTAATAAGATAACCGCAATAAAAATTAAAGTTCTCCAGTTCTAGAGTTGAAAAGCTCTAGAAGGATGTGTCCGATGACATGGACACGAAAGTTACGTATGGAAGAACCTATCTATGTAAGTTCGAAGTTAGCCACTTCTAGAACTCAAGATGTACATATAGACTTCTATAAGTTTATGAAAAAAATACGGACACAAATTTTAAATTGTCAAGATGAAGTATAGGAGAAGTTGTCTTGTATGTAACTTTCTCTGGGTGGATAGATGTGTATCTTGATTCAATCCCTAAGGGACATCTTTGATTAATTTTCATTTGTGGTTGAGAATGTACTAGGTGCTAATTCAATCCTTAGAGAAGTTGAGCATTGATGTGCAACAATCAAAGACCGTGTAGAGAAATAAGTATATACGCTAAATAGAGGATAATTGTTGGATATTTACAGTATAAAGGTATAAAAGTTTTAAATGTAATTTATAAGTATACTAAGAATAATAAAGTGTAAAGCCTACAACAAGTACTATGAAAATAGTGGGCCAAAAGTACTTTTAATAAGTAAGGACAAAGGGATAATTTCCTAGGTCCAAAAGAAGGAATTATGAAACAAAGTTTTTATCACGACACAAAGGCTAGTGACGAGCCGCTGGTAATCGGCGACGAGTCGTCTCTAATTTTTGGAAAGTGAAGTTTGTTAGAGGAAAAAGCTGATTCGTCGCTTAAGGGAAAGCTGAGTTGGCGCTAAGGCAACAAGTCGTCGCTTCTGGACGATAAGTTATTGGTTTTCTTTGGATGCACGGTTTTGCAATTTTCCTTCATTTAATTGGCGGTTAGGGTTATTTTAACCCTAATTAACTTCCCTAATTAGTCACTAAATGACATGGAGGATGTGGATCATGGGTTTAGTGGAGTTGGCATTTCTACTCCTATATAATTAAGGAGATCAAATCAGAAATTATCAAATGCTGAATTATGTTGTCTTTTTCTCTTCTTGCTCCTCATTTTCATTCTCTACAAGTTCTTAAAAGTGAAAGAATCTTGCGAAATCTTATCTAATTCTTAAGTTGTTCTATATAATCTCTTATTTTTCACAGTGATCAATTATATAGTGCAATCGTTTTATCTCAAAAGTGTATTCTAAGTTCTTAAGCGTAAGCATCAAGTTTTTGTAGATATATTGCCTTAAAGCATCTTCGGTTTGATTTATTTTAAGTGTTTTATTTCAATTGTAATTTCAATTTCTAGATTATTGTAGTAGGAATTGTGATTTGTAATCTCGATTCAATGCTTGTAATTTTTTCAAGTTTTTCTATCTATAAAAGCATATAATATTTTTCGGGAGCAATTTTTACTTGTTACTAGTTCCTTCATTAACAAATTCATTTATTTATTTTTTTAAAAAAGAAATTGTTAGTTTTTTGACAAAACTAAAAGAAATTGGTAAATGTTAAAACTTAGAGAGATAAGGAGGAAGTAGAATGAGTAAAAGTTAGAAGATAGAGATGTTTTTACTCATTGGTGTAGTTTTTACAATGGTGAACTTTCATATTTATAGGCAAGTTCATCCACAATTATATTGAATGCATTCACATTAGGGTAAATTCATTAATTACCTTTCACACTATATTCATTAATTACCTTTCACACTATATTTCAACACTCCCCCTTGAATGCATTCTAATTATGTAAAAAATATATATTATTACAATATTTCTATTTAATACTGCCTCGTTAAAAACCTTGTTAGAAAAAAACCCAATGGGATAAAAACCTGAACGAAGGGAAAAAGAGTGCAGTAAATATGATTCTCCCCCTGAGTTCAACAGATATCTCGTAGATGACACATCCCAATTTTATATACAAGTTGCTCGAATCTCTTTGATGGAAGGGACCTTGTGAATAAATCTGCAAGATTTTCACTTGATTGAATTTGTTTGACTTTTACTATTTTTTACTTCTGGAGGTCATGTGCAAAGAAATGTTTTGGTGCTATGTGTTTGGTTCTATCCCCTTTTATGAAGCCTTTACTAACTTGTTCAATACAACCGGTATTATCTTTAAAAATTACAGTTGGAGAATTTATTATCGAGTTTATCCCACATTCTTCTTGAATGTGACCAATTATTGACCTTAACCAAACGCATTCTCTACTTGTTTCATAAAGGGCGATCAATTCTACATGGTTTGATGATGTAGCTGTCAGTGTCTGTTTCGTGGATCTCCAAGATATTGCGGTACCTCCATATGTGAATACATATCCATTTTGTGATTTAGCCTTATGGGGATCTGATAAGTATCCAGCATCTGCGTATCCAACAAGAGTAGCACCTTGCTTTGATCTATAAAATAGTCCAAGATCTTTAGTTCCTCGAAGGTAGCGCAACAAATGTTTTATTCCACTCCAATGTCTCTTTGTTGGTGAATTACTATATCTAGCTAATAAATTAACAGCGAAAGCAATATCATGTCTTGTATTATTAGCTAGATACATCAGAGCTCCAATTGCACTTAAATATGGCACTTCAGGGCCAAGAATCTTCTCGTCTTCTTCACAAGGTCGAAATGGATCATCTTTTGGTTCTAATGATCGTACTATCATTGGAGAGCTCAGCGGATGAGCTTTTTCCATATGAAATCTTTTTAGCACTTTTTCTGTATAGTTGGATTGGTGCACAAAGATTTCACCCCTTAAGTGCTCCATTTGTAATCCAAGGCAAAACTTTGTTTTCCCAAGATCTTTCATTTCAAATTCTTTCATCAAATATTTTGCAGTTTGTTCAAGCTCTTTGGGAGTTCCAATGATATTTAAATCATCAACATAAACTGCAATTATAGAAAAACCTGATTGAGTCCGTTTAATAAATACACAAGGACTGATTTGGTCATTTTTGAATCCTTCTTTCAAGAGATATTCATTAAGATTTAAGACGGTTATACCACATTCTTCCAGATTGTTTTAGTCCATAAAGTGACCTTTTCAGCTTTATGGAAAACATTTCTCGTGGTTGGTGGTTTTCTAGCAACTTAAGTCCTTCAGGGACTTTCATATAAATGTCTGTATCAAGTGAACCATATAAATACGCGGTCACAACATCCTTAAGTCGCATTTGCAAATTGTTTGAGACAGTTAGACTTATCAAGAATCTTAGTGTAGTCGCATCTACTACTGGAGAATACGTTTCTTCATAATCAATCCCTGGTCTTTGGGAAAAACCTTATGCTACAAGTCGTGCCTTATATCTGACCACTTCATCTTTTTTATTTCTTTTTCTTACAAACACCCATTTATAGCCGACCGGTTTTATACCATTTGGTGTTTGGGTAATTTGTCCAAAAACTTCTCGTTTTTCAAGTGACTTTAATTCCACTTGAATAGCATCTTTCCATTTTGACCAATCATTTCTACGCCGACATTCTTGTATCGTTCTTGGTTCTATATCATTTTCATCAAGTGTTATTTCGGTGGCGATTGAATGAGCAAGTGCATCATTAACAATAACATTCTTTCGATTTATTTGCCTTTTAGTTGAAATGTAATTAATCGAAATTTCATTGTTATCTTTGATATTATTATTTTCTTCTTCTCTGAGATTTTCATCCTCATCTTCAAAACTTGTTTCTTTACAATTCATTGAAGAAGTAATATTGATAACATTTGCAATTTCATTCAACCTTTTGGATTTTCTTTGTTTCAAATCCTTTGAACCAAGTGGTCTTCCACGCTTCCGGCGTGCAATAGATTCATTTTCAGTGGTTTTGTTATCAGTGCGAATTTCAATTTGTGCCGGAATATTTGCGGTAGGAATATATGATTTTGTCACTTGCTTTGTTTCTACAAATGCATCAGATAATCTGTTTGCAATATATTGATTATGGACAATTTTTCTAACTTCTTGTTCAGAATCATTCGTTTTTGGATCATATATTTTCAAATGCATTGCATTCCATGTGAGATTTATTTCCTTCTTACTTAGGTCCACTTTCTCTCCCCCTAAGGATGGGAATATTGTCTCATTAAATTACAATCTGCAAATCTAGCATTAAATAAATCACCAGTCATTGGTTCTAAATATTTGATAATTGATGGGCATTCAAATCCAACATAAATTCTCATCCTTCTTTGTGGACCCATTTTTGTACGTTGGGGTGGTGCAATAGGGACATGTACTGCACATCCAAATATTTTCAAGTGTGATATGTTTGGTTCTCGACCATGCACTAATTGTTGTGGTGAATATTTATGATAAGCACTAGGTTTCAATCTTATCAATGACGAAGCATGTTTTATTGCATGTCCCCACGCAGATGATGGCAATTTCGACCTCATTAATAATGGCCTTGCTATTAATTGGAGTCTTTTAATCAATGATTCAGCCAGACCATTTTGAGTATGAACATGAGCTACTGGATGTTCTACGTCAATTCCAGTTGACGTGCAATAATCATTAAAAGTTTGAGATGTAAATTCTCCGGCATTGTCAAGCCTTATTCGCTTAATTGTATAATCTGGAAATTGATTTCTCAAGCGAATGATTAGAGCAAGTAATTTCACAAATGCCACATTTCTAGTTTGTAGGAGACTTACATGTGACCATCGTGTTGAGGCATCAATCAATACCATAAAATATCTAAATGGCCCAGAAGCAGGATTAATTGGCCCACATATATCTCCATGAATTCTTTCTAGAAATTTAGGAGTTTCAGTAGCAATTTTATTTAAAGATGGTCTAATTATCAATTTGCCTTGTGAGCATGCAGAACATGATAATTCATTTGCTTGGGAAATTCTCATTTTCTTCATTGGATGCCCAATTGTATTTTCAATAATTTTTCGCATCATTCCCACACCAGGATGACCCAATCGATCATGCCATAAATTCATCATTTCTTTATTATCTAACTTCTGGTTAGACACCATGTTTATCTCAACCGGTTTTATATTAATGCGATATAATCCCGATGAGTATGCTGGTAATTTTTCATGAATGCTTTTCTTGCCGCATTTTTCAGATGTGATGCATAAATATTCAGTATGATTTGTGGTCATTGTTTCTAAATGATAACCATTTTGGCGTACATCTTTGAAACTTATGAGATTTCATCGAGATTTACTCGAATATAAAGCATCGTTAATTACTAGTTTTGTCCCATTAGGAAGTATTATTTGAGCTTTTCCATATCCTTCTATTAGTGTAGTAGTTCCAGAGATTATGGTGACATCTGCTTTCACCATCTTCAACTCAGAAAAGTATTCTTTGTGCTTTAGGATAGTGTGAGTTGTTCCACTATCAGGCATTGATATTTGAATCCATTTTCAAACTGATCCATATCTTCATATTAAATAAATAGATAGTTAAATAAAATTTCATTAACGTTAGATGATATCAATACATAAAAAGGAGATTGCATATAAAAAGGAAATACAACTAAATAAGCACCATAACATTGTTAAGAAAAATTCAAATATCTTTGTCATGTTCTTTATCATTTTCATCGCCATCTAAATAGAAGTCTGAAAGGTCAAGATTAGGCATTGACGTGCTTGCTTTATTATAAGGATCGACATTAGGCATTGAGGTGCTTGCTTCATTAAAGTTTGCTTCCACACCTTTTTCCTTTTTCTTTTGGGAAGCTAGATACAGCTCCACCAAATGTTTGGCAGTACGACATGTACGTGCCCAATGCCCTGTCATGCCACATTTGTAACAAATACTTTCTTTTCCTTCTTGATGGCAATTTTTATTGTGATATCCAACTTGTTTTCCCCTTCAAGAGTTATTATTGTAATGACCATTTTGATAATTTTGGGGAAAGTGGCCTCTACCGAATCCTTGAAACTTTCTACCATGTCCATTAAAATTTTCACGACCTTGTCCTCGTCCTCTTCCTCGGAAATTTCCACGTCCTCTACCACGGTTATTATAATTTCCACTGCCTTTATTTTCAATAGCATGTGCTTCAGGCACATGTGTTTTAGTAGAGTGTGTCTCACGGATAGCTTGAGATCCAATAGGTCTCATATTATGATTTTTCCAGACAAGATCATTATGTTGTTCAGCCTGTGAGAGTACTACACTCAGATCTGAATATCTTTCGAAATTTCTTTCTCTATATTGTTATTGCAGAATAATGTTTGATGGATGAAAAGTAAATAATGTGAGTTCAATCATTTCTGCATCAGTCACCGGGTGCTCACAATATTTCAACAATGATGCAATTCGGTATAATGTTGAATTGTACTCACTGAGAGTCTTAAGATCAGAAAATCTTAAATTTTTCCACTCATGGCTAGCTTGTGGAAGAAGCACCCTTTTGTGGTGATCGAATCTTTCAACAAGAGAGTCCCACAATGTTTTGGGATCTTTTATGAACAAATATTCAGATTTAAGGCTATCATAAATATGATTCCTCAAGAGGACTAAAGCTTTGGCCTTTTCTTGATTTGTAGCTACCTTTATTTTGGTAGTTTGAGTTCCATCTATTGGATCCTTTTCTTTTACCTCCAATACAGTATGTTTAAGTCCTTAAGCTTCTAAGTTCATGATCTTCTTTCCATTCTAAGAATTTTTGTCCAGTTAAGTCTAATATGTTGAATAGTCTTTTGGTAATTTCTGCCATACTTGCCACATAATATATAATTGTTTTGTAAGTATATATGACAATGCAATAATTCTTATAATTTCATAATAATAAACCATTAGAAAAATTATGATGCTTTAATTTCATTATCTTCGAAAAAAAATTAAAGACAATAAATGCTAAGGAGGGTAAGAAAATAGTATTTACATAATATATTAGTATAATTTATCATACAAAATGCACTAACAAACAAAAGAAAATATGACAAAGAAAATCATGTGCATTTTGTTTCTTCTTCTTCAAAATAAATTACTTCTTCATAATTATTATAATTCCTAATGCTACAAGAAGGACCACTAAACTCATAATTAAGGAGATATATAATTTGAGTTTGGCAAAATTTTCTTCAAATCTAAAAGTATGGGAAGAGAAAGAAGATGGATTGTTTTTGTAATGGTGATACATTGTTGGTGGAAGGAAGGAGGAGAAGGAGGGTTTTTGATATAAAGAGTAAAGTTGAAAGGATAAGAGGTATGTGGTAAAAAAATTGGGGTAATCCAATTTTATACAGGGTTATCCCAAATTGTACAATATACCGTATTATTTATGTATACTTAAAAGAAATACGTAAAGTAAAAGGTAAAAAAAATGCACATGGATTTAAATGCAAATACTGCAAATAAAAAAATGCACATATAAATATACGAGAATAAAAAATAATACTAACCGTCCTTTTAGGCGGTAAAAGAAAAACAATTAGCCAGCAATATAGGTGGTTTAAAGAATAACAAAAGAAATAAATAATACTAACCGTCCATTTAGGCGGTAAAAAAAAATTAACCTGCCATATAGGCGGTATAAAATTAAATAATAACAAAAGCAATAAAATGTCCTTGTCATCCGTAAAGGTGACGTATTGTCCAATAAATTATTTTATGGGTCATTTAAATTTATCTTGCAACGTATGGTACTTGTTTCCCCCTCATCATCTTTGGTTCTTTTATTACTTGGTGAGGGTTTATTTTCAGTTGTTGTTGTTGGGGCATTATTAGTTGGTTGTGTTGATGAATTATTTGTTGGTAGTACCGGTGGAATATTAGTCGGTGGAACTAGTTGATTATTAGTTGGTCTTACATGTGAATTACGAGTTGGTGGTACTGGTGGACCATTAGTATTATTGGGATTATTATGTCGGAGCTGATTTAAATCAGTCCTTACTGGGTTTGTAGTGAAGGGTATGGAATTATGCTCAATTATAAAATATAAAAATGTGTTAGAAACACCTTGGATGATGATGTTGACACCATTTGATTGTTGGTCCATTTGTGGGTACCGATGAAGAAAAAATGCTTAATTAGGTTTTTAAAAATATTACCTTCTTGATTATTAAGGGTAGAGCTGGTGCTGATAACGTGTTAAAACTTAGAGAGATAAGGAGGAAGTAGAATGAGTAAAAGTTAGAAGATAGAGATGTTTTTACTCATTGATGTAGTTTTTACAATGGTGAACTTCCATATTTATAGGCAAGTTCATCCACAATTACATTGAATGCATTCACATTAGGGTAAATTCATTAATTACCTTTCACATTATATTCATTAATCACCTTTCACACTATATTTCAACAGTTAAGCCTTTTTTTCTTTCCACCTAATTTACACTCACCCACCCACCAAAATTTGCTACTCCAGCAAAAAACACCAAAGTAATTGAAGTTCTAAGAACATACCAGGAATATCGAGGAAGGAAAAAATAGTTAAAGTTTGGGCCAATTTTTTCATTTTCGGGTATTATTTGGTTTGAGTTATGTCAGTTTAGTAAATCTAAAAAATAAATTATTTTCAGGTCTGACAACTTTCGATTTTGAATCGGATTTCGGTTTGTGTCACTTTTGTACAACTCGAACAGGAGTAATAAAAAAAATGCATAAATAAGGCAGATATATAAGTTAAATATGTAAATGAAAAATTAAAGAAAAGATGTAAGTGAATATAAAAGATAAAAAATAAGAAAAATTACCGTGAATAATATAATTTTTAATGATTTCCCTATAACAATACCAATTTTTACTTAATTATGAATAATAGGAGTACTAACTTATGGGTGTGTTGTCTTAAAATAATACCCACTTTTATTTATGGTAGATATTTGACAAAAAAACATAAATAAAATGAATAGTTAAAACAAAAAATTCTACTTCCTCCTATTTATAGAGAATGAGACATTTTCTTATCGGGTCAATTCACTCAAAATGTCCCATTTTTATTTTTGTCATTCTTTTTTACTCTTTTAACCTTACTAAAACAACACAATAACACATAAATAACAATGCCTTTATGGAAAAAGAGAGTTTTCTACTCACTTTTAAGTGGTCCTCCCATCTCTTCTTGGCTTTAGTGCAAAATCCAAATATCACATTCTCTATGAATAGGAGGGAGTGTTGTAAAAGTTACTTTATTTATTAAATAAACAATAAAATAAAGTTATAAGTTTGTAAAAAAAACAAATTACATATGACAATCAAGAACCATGCTTATGTACACCACTGAGAACTCCGAGAAACCGATCTTCAAACCCGAATAAAGTAACAAGAAGGTTTTGTTTGATCTTGATATTAATTCTAGGCGAGATGCTCTTTCCTAAAAAATCATTTCCTCCCTACTACAATGCTTGGAAATAAACCGAAAATATGTTCTGAGATACAAAGAATTACACTAAACTCCTAACACACGGAATCTAGAACGATGTAAGGAAAACTTAAATGGAAGAAGATACGAAAAATTACAATCGAGGATTGCAAGTTTTCTATGTAAAGTGCTCGAGAAGAAAAGAAATCAGAAATTGCATCTCATGTGTCAAATAACCACACATGCATTCTATATTTATAGAATAGCTTACACCTTTTCATGAAGAAATATGTTACTCCATGAAACACAAGATTGGTTCACGAACTAATGTCGGCTTTGAACCAAACCTTCCAATATATCTGGTTAATATAACCATAATTAACCGTTGGAAGTTACATTATAACTAACAAAACGGATAAAATAACTTTTTCCTTCCTTCCTCGCGAGCTGCGAGTTGTTTCACGATCCGTGAACACTCTTTTTGCTAAACACACAAACTTTGCAACCTTGGGATATTATTAAATAAATTTATTTAAATTAATTAATTTAATTGAATTTCGATGATTATTATACGCTCTAAATGACAACAAGAAGTATTATTAAGCTAACACCCTTCTGGGCAAATTTGATGAAATAAAAAAAAAAATGGAGCACATTTGGGGCCTCGGGGACAGAATGTAATTTGCACTAGTCACACATCACAACGGCGTCGTTTCCCTAGTTTAAATTCAAAATTATTAATTATTTATGCAACAAAACTTAAATTTTTATCTTTTCTAAAAGTTTTATTTAACATCAACAAATGAATACCCGCCACGTGCACTGAATTCCTATAAATTTAGCGCCAAATTCTGAGATTTTTTTTCTCTTTATCAAAAAACCCTTTTTTAAACTTTTAAAAATATTAAAAAATGTTAGTTAAATGACGTCACTTACCAAAAAAAAAAAAAAAAAATCAATTTTTGTGTTTTTATCTAATGGCTTTTAATTTTTATCTCATTCTTTCATTTTTTTCTCTAAATCTTGAATTCTTGATCTAACATTTAAACCTCTCAAAATCCACCGTTGGATTCTCAAATAATTGATCCAACCGTGTAAAATGCTTTGAATTGAATTTCAAAAGGTTAGGACAGTACAAAATTGGAGGAAATGCCTACACTCATGCTAATTCTCTCTCTTCTTCTAGAAATCTGAAAATTTTCGCCATTAAAGGGAAGCTTTTCAACAATTTCTTTACCTTCTCCGGCTCAGGAGGTTTTAAACGACACCGTTTATTCTGATGATTTTTGTAAATTATCATTTTTGGAGGTTTTGAGTTTTTCAATTATTGATTCATCAGATAGGGGAAATCAGGGATTTTGATCTTTTTTTTTTTTTTTTTTTCAATTATCGATTTAAAAAATTTTTAATATTTTTTTTGTTAGAAAATTGTGTATCTTGAGATTTCTTAAAATGGAAAGAGGAGAAATGAAGTCGGTAACGACGGCGGCGATGCCATCTTCGTCATCGGAATTTGGTCAAAAGAAATTAGCTCGACAATTGGATTTTACGCCGGTTCAGAATTTTCCGGTTCAACAATTAACTGAGGCGGTTCCAGCTCTACAACAAGTTGCGGATACTGTAGCTAGGTCGCCAATGGAGACTCCAGCAGTGTAAGTTTTAGTTCCCTAAATCTTGTGATTTTGTTATCAATGGTGATAATTTAGAATTGATTAAGTAATATAAAGTTTAAACTTTTGAATATTATTTGTGTCTTTGTTGAATTAGGTTTTTTAGATGATTATAAGATGATAAAATGTGGCCCTTTAGAGAATTAATTTGTTATTATTTTAGGAGATTTGGGTTATAATTTATGTTTTAGTAAATTTTAGGAGATTTAATTGTTTATAAGTTGACAGTTTGTTGGTGGTGATTGTTGGGATGTGTGGTTTTTGGGGAGTGGGAAAAGAGGGTGATTTCAGGGGAGAAGGAGGGGTGGTTTCCGGTGGGGCTTTATTGTAGGAGGTGGTGGTGGAAGGATTTATGGTAGAGGTGGCGGTGGGTTGGGGTGCTGAGAATGGGTTTGTGTTTTTATTAATTGCCTTTATTTTTAAATTAAAAAATAGAAAAAAAAAATCAATTCTAGTATGACAAGTGTTTAATTTTTACATGGCACATGCTAACCTTCTCTAATAGGTAATAGGTCATTTGGATATTTAAAAGAAATTCGATTTGATCTCAAAGGTTGAATTTTAAAATACAAACAAAAGGTGGGAATTTTAGAAGAAAATTGAGATTATAATACTCCATAATTAAAAGTATATCAGGTTGATAATTAAATTTTACTATGGTTATATGTTCTTCGACTCGCTTTTACTATGGTCAATAAAACTTTAAAATATTGTATAAGATAAAGAACATGAAAGTAATTGAGGTTCAAAATATGTTCTTGCAAAAATCCAATATTTAAACAATAATTAAGACTAAGGAATAGAAAAAAAGAAATTTATAAAAATATTTGTACTTTGATTATGTTGGAGAGTTCTAATGTTAAAAATGTTTAAAGTTAAATTGATATTGTAATAATTACCGTGCAATGTACAAGGAATATAATTTGTTATGTTTTTTCTTTAATATAAATATTTGAACATTTATACATATTTATGTGATACATGCACTTAGCTTAAATTAACTTGTTTATTAGTATAACAATTTTGTCATAACTCCTTTGTTAGCGTGCTAGAATCACAAAGAACTCAACTTCAAGCTAGTGTGATTGAAGTTAAAGATGGCACTCCCAAGAAGAAAAGACAATGTAATTGCAAAAACTCGCGATGTTTGAAATTGTAAGTAATGAACAACATTCATACTCTTAAGTTAGATTTTTTGAGTTTTAAACGTACTCTTGCATATACATTTCTAATCATAAGTTAAGTGTCTACTTACTTTATGATGATTTATCCACATTTTGTTTTTGCTTAATAGAACGTTCAACCTTTCCCATAGAAAGAATGAAATCTTAAAAATGTTAGTTGAGCAAATGCTCATATAATCAGGATTGTTCATAATCACGACCGTACGCTATACATTATTGTAGTTCTTGAATTGCAGTAATACAATCTACCTTTAACTAAAATGTTCTTTTTTTAAAAGTTTATGCCATTCAATTTTTGGCTACCAAATTCTGACATAACACGATTACATAACTTCAGGAAGCTACTGCAACACAAAGTTCCTAAAACACAAATCCGACTCAACATAAATTAGACACCTTCGTGATAAATGATGAAATTATCTTATGTTTATTATAGCTCCATGAATTATTATAAAACATCCAGAAATCTATGAGATCAAACATGAAACACACTATCTTAGCTTTAAGTGGTCAAGGCCTTTGTATTGATGCCCTAGATTTTTGGCCAATTCAAGAAAGACAAATGACATGATGAATGGTAGTTGTGATTTTGTGAAGTTGAGTACATGGTACAAAAAATACTTCCTCGATTCCCTTGAATTTGCTGCAATTTTATAGGTCTTCCCTTTTATTTTGGTACATATTTAAATTTGATAATAGGACTACTTTTACACAGTTTCACGTTTCTTCCTCCAAGTTTTATTTATTTATTTTTTCTCCCATTGCCTTTTACCAAAAACTAAAATAACAATTGAATATTTGTGTAGCTAAGTTAAGGGGACTAGGGAAGTATCTTATATGTGTTGAAGATCACATGTGAAACTTCTAAGATCAACTAGTTAGGGGACATAGGAAGTATCTAACATGTGTTGAAGATTACATGTGAAGCTTGTATGATCAATGAAAAAGGCCTTCACCAAGAGTTGCCTTTATAGAAAATTGGATATATGGAACACTTCTTTCTTGGATGATGTCAAGATTCTTTTAGTACGTTGGCTGAATCAGGACTGGATTATGCAAAGCTTTTGAACAGTGGTGTCTGAATACACCTTATGGGGCATAAAGAACTATGTAGGTAATATTTAAGAAACCTTGTAGTGTTAGGTTAGGCTCGTCGAGACTCTAGGAGTTGTTGTTGTACAAACTGTTTATTTCTGCATCTTTCGATCGTGGCTGTTAAATGAGGGTAGTCATAATGGAGATGTAATGCCCTTTATTTCATTGCTTGTTACAAATTTTGCGTATGTTTTGATATGACATCTGAATTGTATTCATAGAAGGTATGCTTTTTAAAACTCTGGAGGTCTTGTAAAATCTGACTTGTTACTGTTCAGGTATTGTGAGTGCTTTGCTTCTGCGACTTATTGTGATGGTTGCAATTGCACAAATTGTCACAATAAGGTGGAGCATGAGGCTGCCAGGCAAGAAGCTGTTGTAGCAACGCTGGAGCGAAATCCTAATGCGTTTAAACCTAAAATTGCTAGTAGTCCACATGGATCTAGGGTAGGTAAGGTATGCATTCTGAAGATACTTGTGGTTCACTTTCTTTTGGATATACAGTTTCCATTTTCTAGTGCCTAGGCATTAAATGTATGAACTTCTGAGGAATGTTTTTTCGCTGAAGATTCAGTATCTAAATTTGTTGCAGTTGAAGATAAATAATTGCAACTCTTCCCTTGAGTTGAATAGTCATTCTTCTTAATCATTACGTCAATTTCATTTTCACCATTCACTAGTTTTCTAGTTCTTTTGGGAGTGGGATATTCAGAATTCAGTTTAAAGATTATTTGGTGGAAAGATCTATGTTTTCTCCATTAGTTCATTAAGTTCTATGTTAGTATCATAGTTAAAAACAAGGTGTAATAAATCATGTTTTGGGCCATATCAAGTGATATCTTATGGTTTCAATCGATTTTTAAGCGTTACGATAACCGCATCACTCACGTTACCGCATCATTGTTTTGTTACCGCATAACTGTTTCGTTACCACGATCGTGACTGTTATTTACACTATGGTTAGTATGGCATCAAGAACAGCCATCTTCTCAAGAGATGTTCTCCGTTGTTAAATTGTTACCACATTTGGTATTATGATATGCATCACATTTATTCAACTGAAGAAGATGCAAATGTCCCTTCTTATTTCTTAACCTGTACTGTATGTTGTTGGGACTTGTTGTATGTAACATCTCGTAGCATCTGTTAGTAGATATGTTTGCTTTCTTTCTTGCTTTCAGAAAATGGCCTTCTGTGAGGTCTGTCAGCCAATTTAGGGTTATTTATGTATAAACTAGCTGCCTAGTCCTGCCTTCTCTTTTGAACTCTGTAGGTGGAACTGCGGAAGTATATTTTCTTCTAACTTAAGAGCAGTAACATCCCAATCTTTCAGAATCTGGACGATGTTGCTTTCCCAGAGTTAAAGAACTTTTGCAACGGTTTTTTTGTAGTTTGAGACACGTATCTACATTAGAACATTTACTACTTTGGCTGAAAATTTGATTAGAATAATCCCAAGTTCCTGAATTTTAAACTAATCCCAACTTTCTATTTTTTGTTTAACGTAATTCCAACTTCTGGGTGGACTTCATGACTAATCTAATGGACTTCATGACTAATCTAAAGTCTTACTTTCTATGTACCCTAAAGTAAGAAGGAATTATACTTTGGATGATTTTCAGGAGTATCCAAAGCATGGGTTTTTTTATTTCTTGAAAAATAAAAAGGTATGATTTTTAAATGGATAGGTGAAGTTTTGGATTATTATCTCTAATTATCTATTTACATATATTTGTAATTGAAAAATTTTAAAGAAAACTTTACTCACTCAAGTTGCTTAATGAAATACAGCAAGAAACTGGACCAGCACCACCACTGGGACAGCATAATAAGGGATGCAATTGTAAAAAATCAGGATGCCTAAAGAAGTATTGTGAGTGCTTCCAAGCAAATATTCTATGTTCGGGCAACTGTAAATGCATCGATTGCAAAAATTTTGAGAGTAGTAAAGAGAGAGAGGCTCTCTTCCCTGGTAACAACTATACTACCATGATACATCAAGCTGCAAATGCGGCAATTAATGGTGCAATTGGGTCCTCTGGCTATGGAGCATCTCCAGAGTCAAGAAAAAGAAGTCGACAAGAACTCTTCAATTGCATGTACAATAATCAGCCTATTTACCATAATCCACATTATATTCAGGTTACCTACTTTTTTGATTGATCATAATTTATAAAGCAGATCTGCTAGTATGGTTTACAAAAGTTAAAACAAATTTGGTATTTTTGCAACAATTGCTTTTGTTTTTAGTTCATCAGAGCTTACCAGCATTAGCAATCTGCTTCTATGAAAAATATATATATCGTTGAGGATCTCTCATACTTAATTCAGGGAAATTATGTGAAATCTACCACTTCATCTCATCCATCTAAGCCAGGCTCCAATTGTCCTAGTACCCAAGCTGTTTCCAAAGTCAAATATAGGTATTCTTCATCTTGTTATGTTGAAGTATTAGTATGTAGATTGTCATTATGCACCCTTTTCCAGCTATCATTTACGAATGTTAATATTCTAAACTTTCATTTGTGCTTTTAACAAAGGTCACCACTAGCCGGAGTCATTCAACCCCAGGATGTCAAAGAACTTTGCTCCCTTTTGGTGATAGCTTCAAAGGAGGCAGCAAAGAGTTTTGCTGGTTTGTTTTAGACATTATTACTATTTAATGTTCATTTAGACATTGTTTAAAATCTGATAATGTTCATTAGCTTCTCGGCAAAACAAATTGTCATCTTCTGTTTATAGATACATAATATTGATGTACCAATCTGTGATATGGCAAGTTCTTGAAAATTTTGAGATAGTTATTCACGATTTAAAATTTCAGTCTGATAGAAAGGCTGAAAATATCAATATGTGAAGCGTATGAAAGATATAGAGATTTTGGTCAGAATGGTGGTATTTGATGAGTGCACACCTTAAATGATTTCCTCACCTTGTGATGCATAGTTTATAAATGTCCAAATAAAAAATGTTGGGCTTGTTCTTTTCCCTATTGCTGCTTTTTGATGTGAAGGAATTTGCTAACAAACTGTAAAGTTGAGTTCCTTGACCCCCTTGCTTGTAATACTATTAAGATGTTTGGTGAGGATAAAGACAAATCGGATTCGGAAATCTTTGTTAAAACCTGGGTACCTTATTGTTTTTGGCTTCAGATTGAATTTTTTTACTATCACTATGTTAGCTGCATGTTTGGCGTTAGCATGAAAAATTAGATTAGTTGGGTAACATGATCGAACAATTTGGAAGTTAGTAGAAAGTAAGATATTGTTGGGGCAAACGTGAGGGGTAGGGAGAAGGAAGATAAGGAGGTAGAGAGAATTGTACTACTTTTGTCCCCAAGAGATTGCCTTAAATGTTTTAAAAGCTCACACAACCCACATTTTGGGGGGATCTCTAAGGGATAGAGGTGTGTATCAATGTCGAATTCTGGGACATTAGTTAGAATCTGTTTGCTGCTGCTAGTAACAAGCAAGTTTTTAGTTGCACCAGTCTCTTGGCATCTATGTAGTAGCTGTGATCAAATTTTTTTTGGAAATGCATTTTTGTACTGAAATTTTACACGAACATATTTTGGTGACATCAACGCCTGTTTAGTAGGTGGTAATAAACGGTGGTAATGAGAATGAAAGCTAGTGTAATTTTGGTTGAAAAATCTCTTGGGTACTTTGATGGCCATGCTTGTCCAACTTCAATTATCTCATTTTCTTCATAAAATTCATTTCAATGCATTACCATTGGGAGAACTGGTATTAGGAGGTAATGGAAATTTGTAAACAAAAAAACTTTTTTGTAATCAAAGTTTCATCGCCATGGGAATAACATGGAACTTTAGATGAAATTTACACTATAAATCATTTCCATTACCACCATTTAGTACCACTAACCAAATGGACCGCAAGTGTTTCTTGTGTTTTCTAGCTTATTCAATGTTGCATCCTGAACCTCTTCAGATCGAAACAACAATGTAGATTATCAACCGAAGGATGAAGCTAAACTTCCTATTCGTTTTGAATTGGAAGGGGAAGTGGGGGAACAAAAAGAATTAAGCACCAGAGATGTGCAAAATGAGTCAACTGATAAGCAAGGTGCTAAAATATGTACGGACAGTTCTGTGTTGGATGCAAGTGATGGATTAAATGGAAGGCCAGTATCTCCGGGAACTATGGCATTGTTGTGTTATGAACAGAAAACGATACTGATGGAGGAAGGTTCAAGAGGACTTACCGTCGATAAGAAAACTAAAACTTCTGACACATCGAATGAGCAGAAGTTAAGTGAAAGTTTCATGGAACAAGAAAGGATGGTGTTAACCAATTTTCGTGATTTTCTTAACCGACTTATTACTTGCGGTAGCATTAAAGGTAAAAACTTTCTTTCAACCACAAAATCAATGTCGAGCTGCTGCTTTTATAAATGATTTTTGTTTTTGAATATTTAGGGCACTATAATCTAAGATAGCAAACAACATTTTGTTTCTTTCACCTTAAAACAATTCAGGAAAACTTAGTTGAGATTCGGGTGGATGAATTCTGATAATAGAAAAACAAGTTAAGGGGTTTCTCAAGCTGAAAGCACCATATAGTCTATAATCAAGGTTTTGCTCTTCAAAGCCATATTTAAACTATGTATGGTTCATATTAGGGCGGATGAGATTTAATGAGATATGTGGGGACCATTTTCAAATAAAAAAGTTTCCAAAATAAATGGAACAAACTTCAGGAGGTGCAAAATCATAGCGACGAAGAGAGTATTATATACAAACTCTAGCATTTAGTGCCTTTTTAAGGTTTTTCTCTTCAGAGCCTAATTTAATCTATCTAAGAGCATGAATTAATTGAATCATATTCATCCCTCATGAACCCATGGTTAACATTTCAATTTTAGAAACTATTGTAAAATAGCTTGTTGTCTATATATGGTACCAAACATAAAGCTTATTTTTCCCAAACTTTCAATTATTTGCAGAAACAATGTGTTCTTCCCTACTGAAAGATGCAAGAATTCAAGGAAATTCCTTAAACCTTAATGGTTTCAAGGATGTGCATCCCACCAATGGCGTCACGAAGCAACATATTCCCATTCCTAATCAAGCAACGGCAGAAAAATCAGGTGGAGTTCCTTTCAGTTCCACTAATACTTTTTCCCAGCACATTGGTCTTTCTATAGAAAATGGCATGCTAAAACCCAAGAGTTAGATTGTTGTTTAGGCATTTACTATTAGGTACATACTATAAATATGTCAAACCTGTAGTCTATATATATATATTCCACGATAATCCCCAACTCAATTGTCGAGCATGGAGCCAACGATGGTTAAATAGTGTTTTTATGTTAATAAATAAATTTTGATTTATGGTAATAAAAATTAGTTTCTTATCTACAATTTTCTATATCATTGATCATATTATAATGCTTTGCTATGAGATTGGTTGTTGGGGAGATTTATAAAATACTCTTTGTGCCTCTCATTTTGCACAAGTTGTAAAATTGGTGAAATTGAATGGAAAAAGAAATTGAGTTAAAGAATGAGACAAAAAATAAGTGTATGGTAGAAAAAAGCACTTAAGATGGAGAGAGTGTAAGTTTTTAGATAAGATTAAAAAAAGAGTGAAATTATTGCAAAAAAAGAACATAAATACGAAAAAAGAACATAAATACATAATTACTTATCGTCTTCTCTCCTATGGATGGGAATCGAGTGTGATTAATCAATTTGAATATTTTGGTTTGTAATATATATATATATATATATATATATATATATATATATATATATATATATATATATATATATATATATATATATGTATAGTATTTGGACATGTGAAAATCAATTAAAATGGTGAAATATGAAAACAGGTCTACATAAAAGCTTAAATGGTGTATATATTTTAGTGGCAGTTTTGTAAATAATTGGACATTCGCTAAAAGGTGTACATATATGATTAAAAGGTGTACATATTTGGAGGTTAGTTTTATAAATGATATGAACTTTTTCCTTTACAAAAATATGTACACTAGATAGTATGTACACCTTTTGCCACAATATGTATATCTCAAGTCTGGTTTGTAGTTTTCACCTGATCTTGTTTCTATCTCTGTCTCTCTCTCTTTCTCTCTCTCTATATATATAGGAAGAAGTTCAAGTGAGACCATCTTTATATGAGAACCGTGAGAACCAATCTGCCTGACAAAAAAGTGTTACTTTTTTTTGAAAGTAATGCTTTTATAAAACAGACGTATTTATGTTTTTTTTTTCTAAAAGTATTTATATTTTTTTCTGAAAGTAACACTTTTTTACTAAAAATTACCAGATTTTTTTTAAAACAAAAGTAACATTTTTTAATCCAAGAGTAACACCTTTTCTTTGAAAAAGTAACACATTTTTATCTAGAAATTGGTTCTCACGGTTCTCATATAAGCTTGGTTCTCACTGGAACTTGACCCTGTATATATATATATATATATATATATATATATATATATATATATATATATATATATTCCTATGTTATAATACTCTATCTTATTATAGTCTTTTGTGTATTAAATCAAAGTATATATGTTGTCTATATAATTCTAAATCATTGCCATGATATACATGTTCTCTTCAAGGACTAAATAAAATGAATTAACACCAAACTTGGTTAATACTAGGGTTGTTTAAGAGAGGTATTGCTGGTTGAGAGGCTTGTCTTTGCTATCTAGCCCTTCTTGCTATAAGCCTACTTCAATGATATAATCTATACAAGTAAGAAACGTTAGAGGGGCTTATACGGATCCTCTGAGGACATGTTTCAACGCTCAAGTCAATAAGAGAGTATCTAAGAAACACAATATCAAGTGCACTGTGGCCTCAACTAGAAGGAACTTTACTAGGGCATGTTTATGGTGCAAGACCTAAATAAATGTTTTTTCTTGCAAGTAAATGCAAGAGAATTAATGCACAAATTGACTAAGAGCAATAAGTTCATGAAGTTTGCAATAGGATAGAATTAATTAGTCACCTTGGAGGTGAGGAATGTTCATGTAATTATATTTCATGATCGACTTGGAGCAATGCTATCCTAATTATGCTAGGGAATGTCCCTTTTGACCCTCATATGCTATCGTTAACATTCTTTTTGTGTAGAATTAGCTACACCCATATATGTGGCAGCCTTGAAGCATTAAATACAAGGTTTATATTGTGGAAACTTTCATACTTTGTCAACCAAATCAAGTCTTTGACGTATCATACAAAGATATTAGGCAAAGTAGCTCCACAATTTCTTTCTTAGGTTTACATTTATCGCCACGTCTTTTGTTGGTGCTAGCTTGTGTAGGGTTAGGTCTTTAAGGGCCAACATTGAAGACAAAGTAGTTGGATCTTTCAACTTTTCAGGTTTAGGAAGGTGATAGTCTCCTCTTTTAGTTCTTTTTGCCTACTGCACCCTGGAAATACCCAGGTTCATCTCATCCATCCAAGAGGTCAGTTGGACATTGGACCTTCCTCTAGAGGGATGAGTTACTCTGTTGGAGGTGACTCGTAGCCTTGAGGTGATTACACCTTTCAATTATGCATGCCTACAATTTATTTCCTTTATCACATGATAAAATTTCTTTATTCTTTAGGTCCTACAGCTGATAAAAAGGTCCTTCATGTGGTGGAGGACATTGTTGTCCTTGACGCAGTCTCCGAATAGGAGGAGGAGGAGGGGTATAGCATTCAACCTTTAAAGAAGGAAGCAAGCCCCAATGTCTCCTTATCCTGCTGGGTAGGTGGTTGTGACTGCTGGGACCAATGGAGGCGCCTGAGATTAAGGCGATTGATGTTGAGTCGGTCGTCCTTGTGCCGACCTTTACCAGACAAATTTCTCCAGAGTACTCTTCCATAGGTCTGGATTTACTAGACTTAAACAAACCTATTTGCCTTCGATGTTTCTCAAGGGGAGGAAACATCTGGTATGGATGCTCTTTCAGGATAGATTAGTTCACTGAATCACCTTGCTTGTCTCTTATCTCTTTTCATGGTATTGCAACCTTCACTCCTGGTCCCCAGTCACTCTTTTTTACGCTTCTAGGGTGGTTGCAGTGGACGAGTTGCCTCTGGTCCAGGGAGGCAATTCTCGAAGCTGGGGACGGTTACCCTCTAGTTGTAAAAATGGAGGTGTGATTCCTGACAATCCTCCAGAGCAACCCTTCCAGGTTGAGATGGAGGAGATTGATGAGGTTGGGGAGACCCGTTAAGAGGGGCCAGTTGTGGTCCTACCTCTTCAGGATTCTCCTCCAGGTACTCAGGTTGAAGGTGCTGGTAAGGCTGGGTTTTCTGTAGTTGATGTTTTTCTTCAGTTACACCTATTCTGAATTTTATGTTTTCATCTCATGCAGTGCGTCCAGACAAAAGGAAACATGTTGCTAAGTGTCCTCTTATTGAGAAACTATCTCATGTTTGTTTGAGGGGCATAGAAATGAGACTTAAAATTTTTGGGAGAAAGTCTCACAAAAATATATTATTTAAGGGCGGAACATTTATGGTAAGATTTGAGAAGCAAAATCTCATTCTCAAGTCTTATTGCCAAATGAACCCTTAAGATAAGGACTATGTATAACACAAGTTGACAATTCAATTAAAAAAGTATTCTATTTGTTGTTTGTCCTATAAATTGTAAATAAATGATAATCAAATATTTACAATTATAAAGGTGGACAAGACAACTCCAGTCCTTGAGTAAAGTTAGGTGCTTAAGGTAGGGTCATTTTTGCATTTTGTGTTACATTGGTCAAAATGTCAAGATCATAATCAAAGTTGATCTTTTTTACTTAATACCTTTAGAATGAAAGATGTGTGGTTTTGAAAACAAGATTTGTGCACACCTTTATAATCTTGAGAGTTTGAGAGTATTTAAGAATGTTTCGTGTGTAACTCGTTTCTTTTGTTTGATTCAAAACCATCCATTTAGACCATGCTATGTATAACTTCCAATTAGTTTTATTTGACACAAATTTTCAAATGAGATGGTTTCATGGTGAGAGCATTTCTATTAGGCTGACTCATTGTATATATATTGTCTTAAACTGATCATTTATAATTTTAAAGTAGCCGTCAACCAAAATAGGCATGTTTAGTCTAGTCTGTGTATACACGTCCAATACACTGGCACATCGCATGTCCCTTGGTAGTGCTATCGCTAACTCTTTCCATCTGTTGTCAATCACAAATTTTCTCAAAATTTTTTCTGCAATATTGACAAATCGTCCAGGCTAATGGCTCATCAAAGCTTTGATGAACCATTTTATACGTATCAAAACTATATGAATTTGGATCATTTTGTCTCATTGGTCTAACTTGACCATTTATCATGAAAATGTAGAGTTCTAAAAAATACATAATTTCATCACTCTTTGCTTTCTTTTTGGTGGAAAATCTAGAACCTATGTGAACAGGTTCAAGGAAAAAGTTTAAGACAGTAGATTGAAAATTTGGTGTTATGGGAGGCATTAATTTGAGGAAAAAAAAATTCATGGCTAACAATAACTAAATCAACAGAAAAGGAGACGCAATTTAAGGCAACACAACTTGGAACGAAAAAACAAATGGGGAAAAAGGAGATATTGCAACAAACAATCCCCTAAATAATTTAATTACAAGCAAAAATGTGATACAAGAATTTTTTATTCAAAGAGAAACAGGTGAATAGATCTTCCATCAATTCAACCACACTCAAGTTCCTTCACTATCATTGTTATTGTCTACAAGGGGATGTACATCAAATCATATGGCCACATATATTTTATATGCCGAAACCTGGATTGAACAGCAAAACCGCGTATATACTTAAGGACTGGAAACTTTTCCGAGTCAGTTGAGAAACCCCAGGAAAAAGAACCGAAAAACAAATGAAGCAAAGTGAACTATCAAATAAAAATCCGAAAACATCTAGATAAAATTGCAATAAACCCCAACATCACACACTCCCAGTCCTACTAGGGGTGGGTTTTCCTGGCTTCAATTTTGCCATATCAACAAGATCTCCAAACAATTTATCGTCTCCCTTAGATTGCGATTTCATTGGAGGTAAGTATGAAGCCATTGAAGTCTGGCTCGAAGTGTTCTTCAGAGAACTGTCATCCCTCAAAGATAAGCCATACATTCTCTGGTCGATATATTGAGCATCGGTTTGCTGTGCATAACCATAGCTGTAGGCTGCCATTTGATTTCCGTACATCTGAGGGGGATACATAGAGTTCATCTGGGTACCTGGAAGTGCTTGGGAAATACCCATCATCTGTGCTCCCGGATAAGCTTGAGGGTACATGCCCGGCATATGGTTCATCATGGGATGCATGTTCATTCCAGGCATATGACCACCTGCCATGTGTTGCGCATACATTCCTGAAACTTGATCATTTCCTATTTGTTGAGAGTGAAAGGGATGCATGCCGCCCTGAAATGTTGGTGATTGCAGGCCAGCCATCGGTGAGGTCTGCACTGCCGGAGGATATTGAGGACTCGATGACGGGTTTATATCAGTTGGCTGAGACTCCCATGGTGGGGGTGGCAACGACCCTCCATTTTGAGAGCCTGAAAAGGTCACAACTCAGTATCTCAGTGAAAAGAAATGATAATGTTCTACCACAAACCACCTAAATAATAACTCAGCATTCAAAATATGCAAGAAATTTAGGCAATAGATGTAGGTTGTATTTCTAGCTTAAAAAGTGTCAGATGCTTGTACCCATCCTAGAGGATTGATTTTGAAATAACCAAAACAAAGTTTTGAAAATACATAAATCTACGACATGTTTGCCTTCTTTTTTAGGGCTAACAAAAGAGTATCAGAGAAGAGAAAATCACCATAGACAGGTGAAGGTGGCTGCTGCTGAGAAACCTGCGAGTTCCAGGAAGTACCAGCAGGTTGTGAATATCCCGCCTGCTCATATTGAGGCAACGCCATGCTTGTAGAAATTCCATTTGCAAACGGTATTTGTTGACCTGGTTGTAAGTTATGCTGCTGTTGAAGTTCTGGTGGTAAAGGATGTCCAGAAGAAAAAGCAGCCTGAGAATTTGAGGAATCTGGAGTATTATTCATCGAAAACATGTCTACAAGAGCCAAAGCATTATTCTCTGGAACAATAGGACTAGATGGTGGAGGTGCAGAAATCGGGACCAGTGCCAATGAGTCCTGTGCAGTCTGCGTACCAAAATCATCACCCAACAGGTCACCGCTCAGTAGGTCAATTTTTACAAGTTCTTTAGTTGGCGTGGCTGTAGAGCCATTTGCATGGGGGGCTGAAAGAGTTGATCCAGAGGCAGAGCTGCAACAAAAAAACAAACAAAAACATTGATAATTCTGTTATTTAAGAAGAAAATTTATTACAAGGTATGACAATTGGGTTGCTCAATGCTCAATTGGAATGCCTCCTAATACAAAATGCTTTCTTGAAAATCAATCATAGAAGTGTAGTTAAACTCACATGTCAAAAACACCACGTCACTTTTACAGTATCCTGCCATACTTATATCCAAAAGCAGACACGCAATACCAGGAAGCTCTGTCTAAACTATGTTTTTACCCATGTTTGGCAGCTTTGCCAAAAACAATTCTTGGTCCCATTAGCCAGTAAGTTCAAAATGACAGCAGTCAGCATAGCTAAACCACTATGAAAAGTGAGTTAACAATCTAACATTGTCCCAGCCCTAGCCCCAACCCCAACCCCAACCCCAACCCCAGCCCCATCAGCCACAAACTTCCATCTTTTATATCACCTAATTAACTGAGTGTATAAAATATACATCTTCTGTAATACTTCCATCTTTTATATCACCTGATTAACTGAGTGAGTCTATACATCTTCTGTAAAAAAATTTACATTATTATCATCTCTCTTTGTATATTATAGCTCTACAGATCATACACTATACACTTCTTTATGTAGTTTGGCCCAATACCCATGTGCTCAAAAATCTTCAATTCTTCACCATCATTCTACATTTCTTTGTATGGGTAACTAATTTCAAGAGTGTAAAATTGACTAATATAGAGGGAGCAATCATAAATCACAAAATTTAATGCACGCATGTAGGTGATAACTATGAAGTATAAAGACCAAGTCCAAGATTATCAATATTCCTCTCTATGTTTAGGCGACGATATCCAAATCCAGTATAAAACTCCAATAAATGTAAACAGTAGCGTTATACACATGTTCAATTTTCAGGATATCTGGAGACAAACACTACAAGTATCCAGTTTTAGCAAAACAGATCACAAAATTATACTCCATATTGAAGCAGGGAGTACCTTCCAACAGTTTGTTTGCTGCTTTCTCCTGTATTAACCAGAGGAGCATCAACATCAACGAGAGCCTTACTAGATTCAGGTTTAGGGTTCTCCTGCAGCACAACATTTCCTGAAGCGATAGCTTCATGCTTTGCAAGCACTTTCTGCAAGTCATCATTTAAAGCCAGACCTTGGCCAAGCAATGACTCATCCCTGAAACCATAATGCCTCAACTCAATTTTGGAGAGAAAAATCTAATAATCTCACTTTAATGGCACATACATTAACCAGATTATAAAAAGTTGCAACCCCTTCCATCAAATAGAAATATATCAACTACAGGGATGCCAGCACACATTTCTTCGTGTAAGTATTCAGTACTCAAGCCAAAATATCGCTCACAAAACCTTACCATCACATAAGCCAACTCTTTTATCAATAAAAACACTATGACTGATCACAGAAAATGGAGATAAAAAAAATCCATATATTACTCTGATCATTCTCGCAGTTAAGCTTGATGAACAATGAAAAAGCTGAACTAAGCAATTCAAGACAATACCTACTGCAATTTCATTGGGGTTACAGAAGGAACGTATATAAACTGCAAAATTATTTAACAAACTCTAAGCAGAGATGACAAAATATTTAAATTAACATTATTTTAAACAATCAACGTCATCATGAGCTCATTCCATTTTGCATTTCACAAAACTAATACATGAAGCAGTGTCCCCAGCTGATGCAATAAGATTTGTAAGAAACAAAAATTCAAGGGATAAAAAATAAGATTCGAGAAGGGAAAAACAGAGAAAACTTATGGGCTCACATGGAAATCAAAGTTTACAGAATTAATGATTATTCAGCTTTGTATTTTACAAGTAGATATAAGTTGCTTTGACTCATAACATGTAAAAGGAAAACTAGGTCAACCACCCCCCAAAAAGAACATATTATCCAACAGCAGAAGGCCTTACGATGTGGAATTAACTAAGTGGACAACTCTCTGTTTGTAGGTCCGGCATTGTTCGACCAAATCCACAATTACCTCCTGTTTAAGTCCCTGCAAAGATTACCACGAGAAAAAGCAGCACAAATGAGCCAGAAAGCTATACAAAGGTAGACTCTAAAAATGCCATAAGGTTTCCAACGCTACCCATTTCCTCTTCTTTCACTTTGAAGTATACTAAGTTACTAGCCCCAATAAAAATTGGAATATGCAATTGCTTATACTTGTCAAACATTGTGAAGTGGCTCAGCAAGTGATTTCAGTTAATGCTAGTTGATGCAGTAGCAATCAGTGGTTCAAATTGATCAAACCGTAAGCCTCCCGGAATTATGACGTTCACAGAAGTATTTGAATAAAGCTTAATGTTTAATCGAGTATTTACAAAAATCTAATGAAACTAGCTAAAGGTAGTGTTTGAGTGTTATTTCTTTTTAGATATTTTTATCCCAAATATAGCATTACAGTAATGCTATCCCAAATGTTATTTCCAAATAATCAACTGAGTACCCTTTACCTTCAGTAAATTATTTATTTCAGTATATAGCATAATTCGTCAAATTTAACTCAACAACTCAATCTCCCTAATCAATTACCAACACCAACCCAATACGTACCAAGTAGTAATTGTCTGTAGTGAGAACAAAGACAAACATTTATGAGATCAGATATGTTCACAACTGCAAACCATCTCTTATCACTCTATGCTACAAATACCATGACGTTTTAACATATTTTTATAGACGATTTCCAATAGTGAAAGCGTTTGATAATGTCATTCACCCTTTTTCTTATATTTTTCATGTACTATTAAAGGATACTTTCCTAAATTAAATAATGGCAACTGAGAATTATTTAAAATAATTAACATTTACCTCTTTCTTTGATGGATCAATTGCACTTAGCATTTCGGACAGAACATCCATAATCCCCCGTGCATTCTGAATTTCTGACATGCTATCCGAGAGGACAAAAAAAGAGACAAAGATTAATATGATTAATTGCTAAAAATAGTCCTATGACACACATTACTCATATGCCTGTAATACCCATTGCTATTTGCTACAGTATCAACATAATTTTCTTTTGCAAACCATTTCTGATGATGATACATAAATCACGCAAGCAGCAGTGAAACGAAATACAGATGAATGGAAACCTTATTTGATAACAGATGTCAAGAATTTAATAACCAAATTTTGATTTCGAATTTCCAAGAGGAATCTATTATATGAGTTAATATCTAAATGAAACACACAGTCAAAACCATATAATGACATCAACATAACAGAAAAATTTATTTTCACTCCACCCCCACCACGGACACCACCCAATATTTTACCCATTTAGTCATTTCCATATAATATGGACCAAAAGGACCATTCTTTAACAAGCATCACTCGGTAATTTCAGTCACACCTTTTACCAAAAAAAACAATTAGTTAAATCTTGTAAAGACAAAAACTAGAATCCCATGCTTCAAACAGAGGTAATTATCATCCAAAATTATCACAAGGGGAAGAGAAAAACCTCAATGATGGATAGTCAGCCTCGGCAGCAGCATCCGCTGATTCTTGCAGTTGCTCTGAATTGCGCACATTTGGAGGATAGTTTGACAGAGGTTGTGTTTGTGGAGGAGTAAATACAGGAGCAGATCTTTCTGTTCTTTGTGGGAAAACTGCACCTGCACGCTGAGGCAAAGAAATACCATCAACATGAAGAAAGTCCAACAAAATCACTCCTGATAAGCATTTTTACCCCCAAGAGTCTAGAAAGGGAGGTCCATGGAAAAGGCATACCAATAACTCCTGATAAGCGGCATAATATTGTGGGTATCGTGCTCTGGGTCCTCCAAAAGCTTCTTGCCAAGTGTCTATAAGAATTAATATCTTCTCCTTGACTTGAAAATCCGGCTTTACATAAATACATAATAACATGAATCAGAACCATAAAAGCTGCCCAATTAATATAGCAATAGTCAATAGTAAAGGGGAAAAAAAATTATCCCTGACCTTCTTTTTGGCAATTTTTACCATCTCATGAGGTAGATCTTTCTCTGCTACATGCATATGTACGATGTCCCCACAATTCTTTACTATTGTCTCCAGTAGCTATATTTCCATCAGGCAGATAGAAGAAAACAAAAGCAGAAAAAATTAAGTTAGTTAACACTTAACAGTAAGATTACCGAGAAACCAAGCCTCTTTAACAGCTCAACTTTTAGGAAACACAAGAATACAAGACAATCGATTTTTTAATACGGATCCCCAGAAACAATCAAACAAAACACAGCTTATGCTTTCCAGTTTTCATGTATACAGGGGCTCTTCCAAACCAAAGGTTATACAAAAAGAAAGAACAATTTTGATCACGGAAAAGATAGCAGCCCCCCAAAAGAATTGTTCATTGTCAACAGAAAACCCTTTGTCACACTTGAAATAACTTCTACTCACATATACCATCACATTTGCTCTTTATGTGACAAATGTTTCACTTTATAGGTTGACATAGATTTGCTTCCTCACTGCACAAAGGACGCTCCTATCCCAAGATTTTGCTTACATGTCAAACCCTCAGATTTCCCTCCCTAAGTGTATAAAAAAAGATGGTGCATGGGTGGTTGACAGCAGGCTTTAATTGTTTGTAAAGTCATTGGGGGTGGTAACTATGCATAGAGACCAAAACAAGTCGAACTTGGATCGAATTTTGCACTTATACCTAGTACAAAAACAAGACCGTATCGACCACACTTTAAAGGTTTTCAAAAAAAAACAACCAATAATTTCCGCATTATAAAGGTGTAAAAAATCGCGTTTTCGGCTGTCTCAAGGGATATCTCATGCTTTCGACCAAAATTTAGCCACTATGATAATCGCGTCACTCTTGTTACCGTATCAACATTTCGTTACCGCATTTTTGCACTAAGACTCAAACTTAATTCGAATATAAGTCAAAACTTTTTTTGATTATGACTCCGACTCCTACTCAAATTATATGTACTTTGACTTTGCTCCTACTCATCAGGAATCTAGAGCCTCCGAATAAGGTCCGATTATGATATCTTCTTGTTGAGAATCACGTTTGTTTAACAGTACACAAACTGATAACAATGTGTTTCTAATAGGCTACGGTTTGCCCCAATTTTGTCCAGAAGATCCAACTTAATAAAGAGAGATAGTTGTTATATAATAAAGTGAGATAGTCCATCAAATACAACTTAACAAAGTAATCTCAAGTACAATTGGAAATTTAACATAATATTATGTATAAACATTTATAATCATCAATAAAAAGTTCAATTGTGCTAAATAGCTTTAATCCGCAGTGTAATAAACGAGGTTTTAATTGTCTTTTCAATATTAAATAAGTTATAGGTGTAATTAGTTCTTATAAGGCTTAGCTTATTGGAACTTATTAATACTTTCCAGTACCAATTAACAAATACCGTTTAACATCATTTATCTAACACATATTACTAAAAGGGCATTACATATTTACATTAATGTTAACATTCCCCTCATTATAACTCTTACCTCTTTTTACTAAACCCCTTTAATCTTTTTTGAGATTTCAAGTAAGAAAAATAATTGCTCATGGAGGAAACAAAAGTCAACTAAGAAAACAAGGTTGTTGAAGTAGAAAATTAAGAGAATATTGTTGTTTCCAGAGGTAAAATATTTATAAAGTGACGGAGAAGAAGAAATAGAAGAATTAGTTCCCTTATTTGGGGTAAATATTTACCGTAGTAGGACGGAGGAGACATATTTCCCTCATTCTCCCCCAAAATAAGTTACTTGGAGTGGAAAATGATTGTTCAACCATAACTTTATTCAGTTTCATTTGATCACACTTGTTATACCCTATATTGTGAACATTCAAATTCAGTCTACCATGTTTAGGTTTGGTTTTAATTGATCAAACTTGGTACATCCTAATCCAATTAGATTTCATTCCATTTAATAAAAAGTTTTATAATACGTTAAATTTAATGCAACAATAACCAAATCTGTTGAGCTTAGATGATTCCAATTTAAGTTTCATATTATATTAATTTTCAATGCTACATATATATTAACTTTCGACATAAATAATAAAAGAAATGGATATAACATAGAGACGGTCTTAATCGAGACTCCAACAGTGTTAAGATTTGGATGAATCTTAAAATCTACGCCCCAATTCAAGCTTTAGAAACCCTTTCCACCATAAGGTGCCTCACACATTATATAACTAAGCTTAACCCTCGTCAACACCTACAAAACAATAATATACTAATACACGACATCAAAAACACAAACATTTGAAGGAACCTGAATCCTGATGCAACATATAAAACAAATAGAAGAGCTTGATAATTGCACAGAAATGAAGATAGGAAAAAATCCATCTTTGAAATTCTATAAATATTTGATTATCTGATCCCAACACTTGACGTCCTTGAAATAAACTATGATGTAGATGATAACACATGTATGCACCAGAAGTGCAATTTTATGTTACTAGGACGAGGAACATAATTTGACGTGGAAGTAAGTCCTAAAACTTACTCTTCATACAAGAATTTAAGACATGGGGGCAGATTTACAAAAAGGAAAAAATGATAATTAATAATCTAATGTTTTACCCATCTGTAGTGAATAATCCCACCTTTGAATTATTTTTTAATAATCCAACATTTACCCTTTGTTTGCTATTCAGCATAACCTTTTATTTTATAATAATTCAACTTTGTCCTCAATTTGCTATCAGCATACCCTATTAGTACCCTAACAACAAACTAAGGGCAAAAGTTGATTTATTAAAATAAAATCCAAAGTTGAGATTATTCACAGCGCATTGGTAAAAGGTTAAAAAGAACAATTTGTAATTGAAGTTGATCCAAAAAACTTGCAGTTTTACATAGCTTAACAGCATTATCAAAATTTAAAGGGATATCTATTCCAAAATCCAAATTATAGCCAATGAGCATTACTTGAAAAAAATATCATTTTTCAAAATATGGAAAGCAACGTTTTATCATTTTACAATAAGGGCTATAGAAGCACCAATATTGATAAAGAAACTCCTCCCCTCAACAGCCTCTACTTTTTCATCTCAAAAATAAGAAGCCACTAGCAACGACAACACAATTTCGATTGGTCGTCAATGAAATTACCCTATCATCAAAACCAAAGCCTCACAACTATTGTTTAAATGTCATCAATTATCTTTTCAATCAGTAGTTCTTTGTGAATAATACATCTAAACCTTTAAATCTAACGCTATTGACCCTTGTTTATGGAAGTGATTCTCAAAGGAGCCTAGTCATATCCCCATGTCAAGCATGAAATCATGCAATATGGCCCTTGTCAACCAAGTCTGACTATCACTATGTCACTTGTGCAATATTTAAAATACAATCGCTCAAATAGAAGAATTGTAACAGACTCAAAATTCTTAATTTTAATCTTCCGATTAATTATTCTGAATTTTCAATTCAAATCTCTAATCCTTTGATTATCCATTTCAAACCATCTTTAATTCCTAAACATTTTCCGATTTTGTAATTTCTTTCAAATATTAAACATTAAAATAGTATTTTGTTTAAAATCTTTTTATAAGCTCTCAAATATTATTTTATTATTTTATAGTATGAAAAGTAAAATTTGTTTATTATATTCACAGTTTTTTAAAACGTTACATTTTAACTTTCTTCCTTAAACTAATATTACTACTTATTATTTTAACCTTATATTTTGATTTAATTATTTTATACATAAAAATAAGTCGTATTTTTATTATTAACATTAAGTATAGTTTAAGCAAAATTTTCTAAGTAAACTACAAATTTACTCATTATTTTAAAGTATATTCACTTGTACATACTAGAACAAAAATTTGATGAACCAAAATCCTTTCTATAGTAACCCATGATGTTCATCACTTACACAAGCTATCATTATTTCCTTACACAAGCTAACTTTCTTCTACACTCCAAACTCTTACACATTCACTTACACACTCTAAATCACTTACACAAGTTAACCTTCTTCTATACTCCTAACACTCTTTTTCATACAATCTAATGAACTACAAAGTTGCCCAAAACCCATTATAAATACCCCGTAGCCATGAGATCACTTGTACCCCCATCATCAAATCTTTCTACCATTCTTTCTTATATCTTCACTTCATTAACATCTTACTAACTTTATACCCTTTTATTAGTTAAAGAATCAAATGAAGATGGAGCTTGATCTTATCACTTCTTAAGCCAATAATCATCAACTTTTGAAAAGTCAAGTATTATCTTTTGGAGCTTGGATATCTTTTTTTTGGGGTAATTGAAGATATACTTCTTTGAAGCTTGGAGCCTTGAAGACTTTCTCTTTTGGAGCTTATTTCTTTGAGTTCTTATTTTCCTATTATTATTCTCTTACTTGGTTTAGCACCACCTTTGGAGGAAAATGGTACACATTTTCTTAACTCTCTCGTTATGTAATATTTATTTATGGTTACTTGATAATATAAAAAGCATGATCAACATTATTTTATTTTAATCATTTAAACTTTACATGGTTATATTAAAGTCATATACAGTTTAGAGATATTTTCGTCAAAACAATAATATTTTTGGGACACTCTAAAAAAGCTATAAATACGAAAAAATTTTATTACTATGATAATGTAGATATATATGAATTTTTTTTATGTGAAATATTATTTTAAGCTTCATGTATGTTAGCTTTATGAACTTTTGCATTGAGAAAATACTTAAAAATAATATCTACTGGTGTTTTTGTGATGAAATTTCGGTAGATAAAATTAATGTGAACTAGGAATTTTAAAGAGTATTTTATAAGTACTTTATAAAAGCTAAAAGTTAGGATATTATTTTAGATATGTTCCTTGAGTTTTACTTTATTAAAATAATGTTTAATTGAATTTTCGTTTAAAAATATTATTCTAATAGGAAGAGGTGTTGAATACTTTCTTAATTATTAAAAATAGCTAAGAAAATATATTACTTAAGTTTAAAATAAGTTAAAAGTTTATTAATAAATTTGAAAAAAAAAAAGTTAAATAAGAAATAAATATTAAATGGGCTCTTCTTAACTTGTAACTTGTTGGCATACTCCTATAACATGTTGAATCTCATGATTACCCCTGGGGCAAATTGTCGTGGACCTTATGGACTTTAATTATTTTTTTATATATATCGATTTATGGCTAAAATGATTGTATTAATTATTTAAAATAATAATCATGAATTTTATTAGTTAAATAAACTTATCTCTTTAAAATGATTCCATATCATCTTGGTGTTTTGATAAAATTTTATTTTAGACTCAAGTAATTATAAAGAATTATTAATCGGTTTATCGGTAAAATAGTCAAACTAATTTTTTGAAATGCTTAGCGTTGTTTTTCTCGAAAACTCATTTCATTTAGATTTTGGACCTAACTTGTCGGATTATTTTTCATAGTTATGATAGATCTGTTTTATTTTTGTAAGTGGTTATATTAAATATTCAAATCTAGGATTTAGAATGATAAATTAAATTAAGTCATTCTTTTTATGTGAAAAGGGCCCAAAACACTCATAGGTCATTCGACCACTATCATATATAAAAAAAAAAGAGTTTGATTTACTATTTTAAATTATTACAACTATTTTTGTGATAATAATAAAATAACAATTTAAAAAGATATTTTTGAGAAATTTTTATAAGTTATTAAATGTTGAAGTGTTTTTCTTAAATATATGAGATTTCATAATAAAAGTAACTTTTAATAACTATTTTGTACAAAATATTTTATTTGCTAACTATTTGACCAAAATTTTTGTAAAATAATATAAAAGTATTTTTAGTATACTTGTCGCTTAAACTATGTGTGAAATATTGATTTTGTGAGATTACAAGTTTTACTTGTTTTATAATTTGAAATATTGACTTTTGTGAAAATTATAAGTTTGACTTGTTTTAAAACTAGAAATATTGATTTTTGTGAAATTATAAGTTTTATTTGTTTTATAAATGTTGATTTTTGCAAACCTAATAAGTTTACTTATTTTTCTAAACTTGAAATATTGATTTTTGGTGAACTTGTAGAATTTGGAAACTTATCCAAATGATGCAATTTTAACTTGAATTTTAATTAGAATATTTGATTTTTTTTTAAGAGAATAAAGTTTTATTTATTGTAAAGTTGAAAATGTTGATTTATGGAACTTATTTAAAGAGAAATAGATTTTAGTAGCTACTTGTAGAAAATATTAATTTAGAGACTATTGATAAATTATTAAGTTATTAGTGTGAATTTAGCAAACTATTAAAAATAAAGTTATAAATAAAATATAACGTGTGAAAATTTAATAATAAATGTATAAAGACATAAAGGTTAATTTTACGTTATGATTAAGAATTTTATTAAATTTCACCTAAGTTGATCAAAGTCAAAGTTAAAGTCAAAGCCAAGTTGTAGTAATAAAAATGTGATGTACTTGTGTGAATCAATATTGATTGAATGACCCTGATAGTAAGGTAATGTCGAACCATAGACCGCCATGTAAAATCCCGGCGCCCGTGTTGGCCGGCACATAAAATGTGGTGTAAGACAGGGGGTTAGCTACCTATCCTGTAGAGCTCGAGCATAAATTGTATTGGAGGGGTGACGACTCCCACTACAATTAGGCTTTCCAGATCTTTACATATATCAGGTGTCATATTATGTGCTTGTTGATCAGTGATAAACTTGATTAGTGTTAGATGCTATGATGCACGGTATGGTTATAAGTATTAACCAAATGAACTTACTAAAGTGTTAAGATTACCGAATTGTATAAATGGCAGTAACGTACTTATGTCAGGATCGAGAATAGTATCTTAATGACTTAAAAGTATGTAACAGAAAAAGAATATGGTAAAAGTATACGGTGGTGTCAATTAACTATAAGTTCGTACTTAAATTATTATTTTGTAAATGTAGTGTATAATTTCCGTATTTTAAGCTGGATAGGAAGTTATGCTTGGCGTAAAGCGTTAACCGATTCAATCGGCTACCATCCGTATCATGGATGGTAGCATTTTGCAGGATTTAGTTCAGGTTCCGATCCAGGCCGCAACAATTACTATTTATCGAGAACTTAGCTGCTTTTTGTATCTTTTGATGACTTGATGATGATGTATTTTTTTTCATTTTGAGCAAATAATATTTCTTATCAGATGTAATATTTTACTTTTGTTTTAAACAGTTTCAGTTTTTATGATTTAAAGTTTTTAAAAGTTCGGCATTTTGAGACTTCTGCAATATTTTTGTATTAAACATTATTATTATATGTTAATTATATATCGAGATTGCCGCTCCTATTACAAGAATGATAACCAAGAATTTTGTGAGAAACTCACCGTTAGTGCTAGAAGCTGAATCTTTGAGTTCCTGCTCCCAATGCGTTTTTTTATCCCCTTCACAACATCCTTAGCTTGCCTATACAACCAAAATAAGAAACTATTAACGCTACAAAAGTTCATTTCAACCACTTGAAAAGATTGACACAGATAAAATGTGTTGATAGCATAGTAGACTATTGGACAAGGTTCTTATAGGACTTTGACCTTGTGGCGAAAAACATATGTGAAGTGCCAACTGAATAGGGCTATTCCCAAAGGAGCACCTGACATAATGACGTATGTTGTATTATATTCATTTATCTATATGGACCATATCCTACTTCCTAGCGTTCTTCTAGTTCATCCAATGTGTGGCGCGAAGTGTTACTCTAAAATCTTACAAAAATTTACAGTTAAATTATAATCTGCAATAAGCTCAAACAAAAAGAATACTATGTTTTAACTACGCAAAAGTGCACCCTAATCCTTCAACCTTCATCCACCCGTCCTTTACTCTCAAAACTGAATGAGAGGCATATCATCCATACAATTTTCAATAATAATTGCAGCTTAAAAAAACACCCTATTTGTTAAACATCCACCTTTTTTGCTTCTTATTTACAGACCCTTGATATAAACCTTTCCAAAAGCTAAGTAGTGCATCCAAATACCTCATCTCTATAAAAGGTAATGTGGGGTAAGGAAATGTAATATTAGGGGGTCATCCCAAGTAAAGATTTGAGGTATAAATAATTTAGAGAAAATAATACAACTATACAAAGAGAAATTTTGAGGGAGAAATAAGTTAGAGTGGAACTAAATAAGAGGTTTGGTATTTAAAATGGCACAATATTTCTGAGTGGTAAAATTATTGATCCATGGAGAATGAACTGAAGAGGATGATGATGATTATGGTGGTTTTGTCAGTAATGGTCAATAGTGGGACAAAGAGCCAAAACTTTTAGGAGGAAATTTTACCTAGGGTATATATTTACTCTGATTTGGGGGTAAAAGATTACTCTATTTTTTTCCTCTCAAATTTATAAGCAATCCAAACCTATAAAACGTCAAAAAAATTTGTGATTGACTTTTGTCTCTTTTTACACTCAATCGAGCCAGGACCTAAGTGAAAACAATTTAAAAGCAGTACCACAAGGCAAGATGTGAAAAGGTTCAAATCACAACAAAGGCCACAAGGCCCAAGACTTAATTCATACAATCATATTAAATGAATCTAACAGGAGCAAAGTGCCCTATCAAAGGTCCTTCTTCCTTCAGCCTCTATTTTTACTTCTAATCGAGCAACCACTTGAATCCTCTAACAGCTCATTTAAGCACACAATTGCCTCCTCTATACCTATAAATCCAAAGAGAAACATCAAACTCTGCATCTTTTGATCAATAACAACCTTAAAATCTATTAAAACCATCTCATTCTTGCACTCTCGCTTTTGTCTATCCTAGATGTTTGATATGCAACAATAACTCTACAAATCTGCCAACAGGAACACAAACTTGAGATTTCTGAATCCCCTTTACTAGACCATCAGTTATTATTGAACGTCTCCCAAGAAAACGTGTTAAAAGAACATGTCAATTTACTATCCACATTAGCTTTTACGAATAATAATGGTTACTTTAGTTTAGCAAAAAATTGCTACATATTAGATCAAAGTCCATACCACCACTTATCCAATGGGTAAATAACTAGAATGGTACAAATGCACTAAGTTAAGTTGTATTTCAATTTTCAACTAGCCAAAAAAACTTAGCTCTCAACTTTGCTAGTGGATTAGCAATAGAAAAGTGACATATCCTAAAAGTATTGAGAAACAACACACATAACAGCATATTACAATTTACAAGCTTGAAAGAAATAATTGCAGCCATTATCACGCAAAGACTCTATTCTACTCATCTAAAATTTTCTAAAGTGTAAATGTTTGTCAACCTATCTCTACTTTCCAAACTATGAACAGAACCAAATACAGGAATGTTTCAACAATAGGGGTAAAGGACCTCATTTAGATGGACTCTTGGAGAGCACCGCTTTTCTAAGAAAGCACCTGGGTTCAATTCTCATCTAGCCCTCTCCTTCCTTCGGTCTACTCTGTGATAAAAAAAAGTTAACCCTAACAAATGGAGTGGCATCACCTCTTGCAACGTCCACAATGATCTTCTCTCCCTTTATTTCTATAGTGCTATGTCATAGTGCAAAAATCAAGGTCGCAACACTGTATCGCGACCGTATTGTAAAGCTTTTTGAGTTAACAGTGACCAAAATATAGGCTGCATTGATAGCAAAATCATCATCTGTATTGGCCATCCGTGTCACGACCGTTACCGGACCGTGACCGAAACCGTATTTTTGCACTATGTGTTACATACCGACAAATCCATTTTTCTAAATCAACTTTAACTGTCTCCAACAAAGTCGTCTTTCGGCGCACTTTAAAGGTGATTAAGATAGTCTTGGATTGCCTTGGATGACCCTAAACCATCCAAAAGCATAAATTACATGGGTTGTTTGTCTCCGCCCAACTCCTATAATTTACTCTTTTTTCTTCCTTACAAAAATAGCTTCCACCGTTGCATGGTTGCATGGTTGGACCGTTGGAGTAACGATCACAAAATGGCTTCCATCGTCGATGATGGTTTTGCAGTTGTCTCGACCAATCTATCGTGGTAAGCTTAAAAAACTTTACAATATGCAATACGATGATATTGGTCATATTTTGCACTATTGTTAGGAGTATCAAATTAGAGTTATATTTTTGTGTCATAACTTTCCTTCATTCCTAATGGGAAACGGTGTTTCAGATAAGCATAATATTGTTCCATTTATTATCTTCTATGTCACATAGGAAAATACTGAAAACTTATGAGTTCTCAGTATCCAAACGTCAACCACATAGATAACTCCATTTAAAACTTACAAACACATCTTCAAAACTTTTGTAACATATTCTTCCACTATCAATCTCATCCTTTGGAGAACCACCTTGATAAGAAAGGAGAAAATCTACATTGAGCTCCAGACTTTCACTACATAGTACCCAAACCTTTTCTCAATTACTATTCTAATCTGCAAACTAAAAAGCAAAACTAACACAACGTTCCTTGTGCAATACTTTCACGTTTAGAGAAACCAAATCAACTCAAAAAACCAAACAATGAATTTTTCAATACTGGTATAGTGTATTACTCTATTGCCACTATAATTCACCTAAGCTACAACATTTACCGTGTGAAACGCATATTTGCATCACTCGCACAAGTCTCAAAAGCATATGAAGGGCAAGACTCTCTTCATCAGACACATATAATACCTATTTCACTAGTACATTTACAAGCCCCTTCATCAAATTGAGCCACATCACGCTTTGCTCGCTGCTCTCTACTACATACTCAAAATGGAATCACTCTCCAGTCTCCAACGCTATCACATAATCAAATTTACTACACTAAAAAAAACTCTTAACCACTCTATTAACCATCATTCCATCACAAAATTACAACCAACCAAATCAACAAGCATTATTGATCCACACACATCAAAACCAACCAAAAATTATTTTTTTCCCAATAACAGAATATCAATTCTCATAATATTAAGAATAATAACAAACTATCAATTCCCATAATTTTATGAGTAAATATCTTGGTAATCTTTTGTTAATATCTCATGCATATTTTTAGGCATTAATTCAGGAGGTTTAATTTATATGCTAATCTTTTGTATCCTCTTTTAACTCTAGATTTGTTAGTATTTAAAGAGGTCTTCCTTGCTTATGCTTTCATCAAACTCGTAGTCTTCACTAGGGTGATTACACTACTTAATCCAGTTGTGGTGCTTACTTTCTTATCATTGTTGATGATTTTTCTGTCTGCTAAAGATGAGGTAAAACAGTTGATTCAAGATTTTTTTTCTATGGTCAATACTCAATTCAATAAACGTATAAACATTTTGAGAAGTGACAATGGCTTACAATCTAGCTTTTTGCGATCTTATTATGCCACTAATGGGATTCTACATCAAACTTCTTGCATTGACACCCCTCAACAGAACAGTCGTGTCGAGCGTAAGCATCAACACATTCTTAATGTGGCCAAGGCTTTACGATTTCAAGTTAATCTCCCTATCGAGTTTTTGGGGGTGAATGTGTCACCAATGCAACATATTTAATAAATCGTACCCCTACACCCATTCTTCAAAATAAATCATCATATGAGATTTTGTTTTGCAAACCTCCCACATTTTATATTTTTCGCACCTCTGGGTGTCTATGCTATACCAATAATAGACCGCAAATCAAAGATAAATTTGGTCCTCAATCACGTAAATGTTTATTTGTGGGTTATCCTTTTGGTAAAAGGGGTTGGTGTTTGTATGAATTAGAAACAAAGACATTTTCCGTCTAAAGATAAATATTATTAGCAGAATTTTCCTTTTGCTCAATCTTCCTCTAAGCCCGTTCATGATACTCCACCAAAATGTGCCCTATCCTATGTTTTTTGATGATCCCCTAAGTTTACCATCTGTTTAAACGACTAAACCTACCTTTCCATCAATCTTACAATCTTCCTCAGCAACCGACACCACAAATACATGATAAATTTGTAAAGTGAGAATTGGCTACACATAAACCCGTTGAGGTTTCATCCTAAAACCAATTGGTGATAGGAGGAGTAGTCCATCAAGCTCATATGTTAGTCAACCTCCCTTTAATTGTTCAAAGTGAGATCACATGTGGGTTATTTTTCCAACACTCCTTCTCACATGTGAGCCCATTTTTGCTTGGGCAAGAACATCATTTTTTTTAAGTCGCACATTGGTTTTTTATGGAAGACCAATATTTTTTGTTTCCCGTTGATCGAAAGCTGTTGGTTGATACCATGATAAATTTTTAAACGAGCTTGTACTCAACAAAACCTAGAGAAGAGTTGGCTACACATAATCCCGATAAGGTTCCATCCTGAAACTAATTGGTAATAGGAGGAGAAGTCAATCAAGTTTACATGTTAGTCAATCTCCCTTTAATTATTCGATGTGGGATTACATGTGGGTTATTTTTCCAACAATGCACACTCAGCCCACCAACTCCCTATCTCACAACATCAACTTTCCAATTGTTCCTTTGACCACTAATATTCACTTTGATAATGCTACTTCAATCCATAAGTAAAAGACAAAGAATTCGAGAGCTATCTACTCGTCTGAAAGGGTATATCACAAATACATAACCACGTTATCTTCTAGTTCACCCTCTCCCATAATGTGGTCCTCAGACACGCCTTATTCCATACCTTGTTAGGTGAATTGTAATAAATTTCCAAAGCGTCATAAACAATTCTTGACTGCTATTATATTGGGTCATGAGCCATCCTCTTTCTCTAAAGCAAATCAACATCCTCAACGGCATGCCGCCACAAAAGTGGAACTTGATGCACTTGAACATAATAGTACTTAAACTCTTACAATGCTTCCGCCAAGTAAGAAAGCTCTGGGATACCAATGGGTCTACAAGATTAAATACAAGGACGATGGCTCTATTGAACGACATAAAGCTCGTCTAGTGGTGTTTGGAAATTGGCAAGTTGTTGGAGTAGATTATAACGAAGCTTTTTCACTTGTTGCAAAAATGGTCACTATTCGATTATTATTTAGACAACAGCCCAGAATTTGGAACTTCCTCGAATAGATGTCCACAATGCGTTTGACGACCTTGAAGAAGAAGTTTATATGAAACCACCCCGGGATTACTTTCTACTACTACTCATCAAGTATGTCGTCTTCGAAAATCTCTTTATGGTCTCCGTCAAGCTCCTCGGCAATGGTTCTCTAAACTTTCAATAGCTCTAAAATGCTTTGGATTTCGGCAATCCAATGATTATTCCTTGTTTTGCTATATCAAAGGTAACATTTCTATTCATGTACTTTTTTACATCGATGATCTTATTATCACAGACCTGATGCAATTACTAATTTCAAGAAATATCTTAGTGAGTGTTTTCACATGAAGTATCTTAGTTCTCTAAAGTATTTCCTTGGTCTCGAAATCACAAATAGTGAGAACGGTTTATTTGTTACCCACCGCAAGTATAATCTTGACATTATAAGTGAAATTGGTCTCTTAGGTGCCAAATCTGCTAGTACTCCAATGGAACAAAACCATAATCTAGCTCAAAGTCGAGGGAGTTGTTTTCTAAACCAGAAAAATACAGACGCCTTCATAAAAACGCATTCTCTTTATTCTGTCACCCTCACCCAATAATAAAAAACTATATTCATGTATCAAAACTGCTCTACAAATTGACCAAGGTTTACGAGTATCAAGCTCTAAACACTGGGTATTCCGAACAATAAAAAAAAAAAAAAAAAAAAAAAAAAAAAAAAAAAAAAAAAAAATCCTAAAATAACCAAACAATAATTACAAGAAAAGATAAGGAAAAAAAAAAGATTGATTACCCAGGATCGTTATTAAGCATGTCACAGATCTCGATATTCATAGCCCAATCAGGCCCGATCAACATATTGCTAGTAGCTCTTTCCACCATTGAATTCACCATTTTTTCCTCTTCAAATTTTCCTCTTCACTTTCAATAATCAATTTAAAAAAACTTCAACAAATTAATCAATCAAATCACAGCGAAATAGCTGTCGCCGGGTAATCAAGAATTTTCCGGCGAAATCGGAAAAATTTCACTAAGTGGATCCGAAAATCAGCACCAACAATCAAAATCAAAAGTAAATTATGTAATTAAAATCAAGAATTTCTACACTATATTTCTCTCTTCTAACCCTATTTCTTTATCAGAAGCATGAATTGGAAACAATTCTTTATGCCGTCTGGAAAATTAAATTCATACTTAAATTCCATATAACACGTAAAAAAAGGTGACAACAGAAATGAGATTGTGACACGTGGAAGTTCATTGCATCATTTGTGCCGGTAATTTTATTTGTACCGTTGGATTCGAATTTAATTTATTTTTTGTCAGGGTAATATTAAATTTTTTTGGAAGGCATGTTTGTTGTGGTTATGGAGGATAGAAAGTAGGAAATTAGGGAAAAAGATTTTAATAGGTTGGGAAGTAGTTATCAGTTTTATATTGAAACGAGAAAGATTTTCATGTCAAGCACGATTAATGAATTTTTTAAATATAAAATTAGTAATTTTATATGTGTAATAAGTTATTATATAATTTTTAATTTCTTAAGTATATTGAAATTACAAATTGATTTGTTTTAAAAACTGTAAAAGTATTACTATTAAATTGAGATTCATATTATTAATATATTATTATATAAAACATAACCATAAAATTATGCACTAATAATAATATAGTTTATAAATAATTACATAAAATAATAGAAATTTTCTACACATAAAAAATAATATAAAAATAATTTAAATCTTTAATATCTTTGTAAAACCTTAAAATTTATTTTAAGCCTTAAGAACATAATTTTTACTATAAAAATTAACATATAACTTAATTTAAGTATTTACGTATTATAAACTTGTCAAACATAGGTGATAAAATTCTCATTTGAAATTTATTTCAGCGATATCTTATCCTAATTATTAATTATTATTTACTTAAATAATTATTGTGCAGTTTTTTAATATAGTCATGTAAGTAATATATAAGATTATTTATGAAAAACATTAAAAGTTATTTTCTTTTCTTAATTTATTACAAATTAATTTTAATGAAAATTATTAATTTACATAAATAATTAATATGTTATTCGATAATTATCCATTGTAATTAAAAGATATTACATATTTTAGATGATTATATATGCCAAAAACTTAGTAGTAAATAAGGTAAAATTTTAAAATCTATTGTAATTAATCAATTAAATAAACTAATCAGAAAGATATTACATGATATGCTAAAATATATTTTCCTAATAAGAAAATGAAAAGAGCGAGAAAATTTTTATTATAAAGTCGACATGTGTCCTAATTGTATCTTTATTATTATATTGTATCATTTTTAACATACTTACCAAATTAATGATATTGATTAACATTTTAGTCACATTATTCTACAGATTTCACAATATTGTTTAAAAATTTACACTGGTCTATAAATTTAGGAACAATAATATTCTACAGCTATTAAACAAATTTGGAAAATAATTTTGTTATATTAAAATATTATTTTCTTTTATTTTAGAAATAATAATGGAAATCATATTGAAAAATGATACTGATTAACATTTTAGTCACATTTCAGTTTGGAAATAATATATAAATTATATTGGAAAATAATAAAGTTGTCTAAATCTTATTCTGCACCTTAAATAAAATCTAATATTTTAGGAAATGATTTTCAATAAATAATAAGCTATCACGTCAACATAATTGAGTGGGAAAATATTGAATAGAGTCTGACATGTGTCAGACTCGTTTCTTCATTAGTAGTTTTTATAGATTATAGATATAGATACTTACCAAATTAATGATATTGATTAACATTTTAGTGACATTATTCTACAGATTTCACAATATTATTAAAAAATTTACACTGGTCTATAAATTTAGGAACAATATTATATAGTAGCTATTAAACAAATTTGGAAAATAATTTTGCTATATTAAAAAATTATTTTCTTTTATTTTGGAAATAATATTGGAATTCATATTGAAAAATGATATTGATTAACATTTTAGGCACATTTCAGTTTGGAAATAATATAGGAATCATATTGAAAAATAATAAAGCTGTCTAAATCTTATTCTGCACCTTAAGTAAATTCTAGTATTTTAGGAAATAATTTTTAATAATAATCAACTGTCATGCCAGCATAATTGAGCGAAAAAATATTAAATGAGAGTCTGACATGTGTCAGTCTTGTTTCTTCATTAGTAGTCTTTATAGATAGATAATCAACTACCACGTCAGCATAATTGAGCGGAAAAATATTAAATGAGAGTCTGACATGTGTCAGTCTTTTTTCTTCATTAGTAGTCTTTATAGATAGATAGATTCAGTTTGGAAATAATATAGGAATCATATTGAAAAATAATAAAGCTATCTAAATCTTATTCTGCACCTTAAATAAATTCTAGTATTTTAGGAAATAATTTTCAACAAATAATCAACTGCCACGTCAGCATAATTGAGTGGGAAAATATTGAATAGAGTCTGACATGTGTCAGACTCGTTTCTTCATTAGTAGTTTTTATAGATTATAGATATAGATACTTACCAAATTAATGATATTGATTAACATTTTAGTGACATTATTCTACAGATTTCACAATATTATTAAAAAATTTACACTGGTCTATAAATTTAGGAACAATATTATTCTATAGCTATTAAACAAATTTGGAAAATAATTTTGCTATATTAAAAAATTATTTTCTTTTATTTTGGAAATAATATTGGAATTCGTATTGAAAAATGATATTGATTAACATTTTAGTCACATTTCAGTTTGGAAATAATATAGAAATCATATTGAAAAATAATAAAGCTGTCTAAATCTTATTCTGCACCTTAAGTAAATTCTAGTATTTTAGGAAATAATTTTCAATAAATAATCAACTGCCATGCCAGCATAATTGAGCGGAAAAATATTAAATGAGAGTCTGACATGTGTCAGTCTTGTTTCTTCATTAGTAGTCTTTATAGATAGATAATCAACTGCCACGTCAACATAATTGAGCGGAAAAATATTAAATGAGAGTCTGACATGTGTCAGTCTTTTTTCTTCATTAGTAGTCTTTATAGATAGATAGATTCAGTTTGGAAATAATATAGGAATCATATTGAAAAATAATAAAGCTATCTAAATCTTATTCTGCACTTTAAATAAATTCTAGTATTTTAGGAAATAATTTTCAACAAATAATCAACTGCCACGTCAGCATAATTGAGCGGAAAAATATTAAATGAGAGTCTGACATGTGTCAGTCTTGTTTCTTCATTAGTAGTCTTTATAGATAGATAATCAACTGCCACGTCAGCATAATTGAGCAGAAAAATATTAAATGAGAGTCTGACATGTGTCAGTCTTGTTTTTTCATTAGTAGTCTTTATAGATTATAGATATGTCAACAGGTACTCTTGTGAAGACCGTCTTTCAAAGAGACAACCTCAAAATAAAAAATATATGTTCCTATTTTTTCCTTAATTTTTATTATAATTAGGCTATTTAGCCATATATCTAACGCGTCTGTCAGAAAATAGTCTCTCTCAACAATTTGTGATATGTCAATTGATATGCTTCTATGTGGTTGATTTAAGACCAAAATGATGGGTTGGACGCGAATAAGGTCACTTTCTATTAGTTATTTTTGAGTTTGGTCGTTTTTGGATCGGTTGGTTTCGGGAGGAGTCTTATCGTGTTTGGATCAGACTTGGATCGACCCAACGAGTTAAAGAATTTTCAAAAATATATAGATTTTAATATAAGTTTTTTTCTAAAATATAGGAGTGTATAATTATTTTTTATTTTAAGAATAATTTTTTATAAAAAAGATCAATACACCTATTTTAAGGCTACAAAAAAGAATTGTTGATTTAAAATATTAAAATGACTACGAATATAGTTGGTGTTGACTAAAAATGATGATGTAAAACTAAAAATAATGACGTGTGAATGAAAACATGTCAAAATAATCAAATTTGTGTTTGGATCAGATTTGACTCATGTTTTTTAAAAAAAATTTGTTGTCATTTTTTTTTCATTATGACTCAAAATTTATGGGTTGTGACCCACTAATTTTTGTATGAAATTAAAAAAGACAATGTAGAATAATATAACTATTGTCAAGATTAAAAGGATGATCGTTTCAAAAAAAAAAAAAGAAAATCAGTGGAATGATAATGATGTAGCAAAATCAAGGGATTGACAATTATCATAAATCACACAATGTCCAGTAATGACATGATTTTTTAGAGAATTTAAAATATCCATCCACTGCTATAAATTGTGTTTATTGTTTTAAAGTGTAAGAAGTAAATTGGAAAAATAAATAATAAATTAGTGAAAAAATATATGAAAAATGGATACATAAAGTGCTTTACGACAAATGAAATGTGAAAGAATGTGATCTTATTGTAAGGGATACAAGTCAATTGAAAATAAATATATTAAAGATGAAAAATGAAGTGCAAAGTAAAGGATACATTTCAATTCAAAATATCTTATAGTAAAATAAAATCAACAATGAGAATAGGCAATTTAAAGAAAAAATTATTTATTATGATTTCGCAAATTATTATTTTTATTATGTATACTATGAGCTTTTACATACAATAACAAAAATACTTATAGAGAAGATGTAACGATTTTAGTTACTAAGAAGAGGGTCTTCGACATGAAAAGATATAAAGTAAAGATGCAAGGATTTCATATATAGTTATGCATAATGCAATTATGAATTAATATCAAAATTTCTAAATTCATTTAAGTAGCTAAAATATCATCATTGCTTTAGATTAATTATAAATTTGTATTCAAAAAATTGATCATAATTGACGAATTAATTGAAGTAATATTGTGAATTCCTATTATTTAATAATAAAAGTCATTTCTAAGCTGATGATTGACATTACAACTTGATTTTTAACCCCACTTATTCTTCTTGTTGATACTTAGTAAAAAATGGTAACAAAAAATATTTTAACTTTTAAACATATTTTGTCAAATAGGTTGAAATATTGTGAGAATAAGGTATATGAAGACCTTGTAAGAAAATAGTGCATTTATAGCTTACACCTTTGCCTTTCACAACACCTTACCCTATATTAAAGGGATTCTTTCATATACACAACCCCTTCAAATAATATCAAAATGAGATGATACTCAAACTTGAATTGAAATTGATTATCAACTTATGTTTTTCTGAGACTGTGAGAAAAAATATTATTATCGATAATAAATTTATTAAGATGAGGATGAAGAGAGTATATTTTGGGTTAGTGTATCTATATTATCATGTACAATTATGAAGTTTTTGGCTCAATGATTGTTTATATGAAGATTTCTAACCTCAATTATCATATGTTGAAAGCAAGATCAAAATGTGCCAAGGATCAATGATTAGAGTGCTTAATTGAAATGGGGAAAAATGATGAACATTATTAACCCTAATTCTTAAATCAAGCAATAAATGCACAATTAAGAATCACAATCACAACAGTGTAACATCCGTCTTTTTTTTTAAAATAATAATAATAATAATAATAATAATAAATAAATAAATAAATAAATTTTTTTTATAAAAAAAAAAAAAAAACTCCCCATTAACAAATAACTTCCCACTCCCCCCTCTAAATCTTATAACCAACCTCACTTACCTATTATAAATTAAACCAATTACCCTTAATTTCATTCACATTATTACTCACACTTCATTTTTCTCCTACAAACTCTTCCTCCATTTCCCATTTGCTTAAAAATTCAAGTCGAGAAAACGCAAGATCTCGATATTAAAGACAACGAATTCGTAGGCAGAGATTATTAGGAGCGTAAGTTGTCTAGGATCGCGTGACAAGGTAATTCTCAATGTCCATCTAATTAGGACTATCCCGTTAGTATTATGTGCTAAGTAATAATTAATGTGTTTAATAGGATGCATGATTTTATATGACATTATTTTATATGATGTTACGTTTTATATATTCTCAAATTATATTTACTATTATTTTTGTCAAAGTTGAATTTGTAATTATTATTTTGATAGAATTTATATCATTATTTTAATCTCGAAATTTGATACGATTTATTTGAAAGAGAAATATTTATGATATTAATTCCTATTGCCACCAATTGATGTTAGAATGGTGATTTGGAAAATGAGATTTCAGTTGGATATTCCTGAGATATATATTTATTGAGTAAAATTTATGATCATAAAATATAAAATGTATAATGTATGCTTGATTATATGTTTGTGTGCACGCGACTAATTATTAAAATATATTAAATCACGTAAAGTGTAACACGAGGGAAATGAAGCTCTTATATTTGTTGTGATCCAAGTATAAGGGTGATAAACAGGTTGCCTTGTTTGGTTAGTATAGCTGCCGACAGGTATTATTATTTCTGATACTTGATACGATGTTTGGTCTTCCTTCTATTTGTTGTGATCCAAGTAGAAGGGGTGTGCACACTAGGGTTCCCTGAGACTACTCTGCTGGCCTTGAATTATTTGGGGTGACGACCTCTTGATGAAGTAGGTATAGGGGTAAAGCCTCGGCCTACTGGCGTTTTCGTTCCCTCAAATTAAAAATTGATTATGTGTTTGTCATTATTAAATATCAAATTAATAAATTGGTTTATGTGATATTATATATATTGTTTTCTCAAATTGTTTTTCTTTTAAACTAGCTATATATTATTTTCTAAAATTATTTTCAATTTAATTATATTTTATTTTCTTAAAACTATTTTTCAAACTTAATCGTTTTACGGGATGAAGTTGGAATTACTTAATTTTCTGATTTTGGGAGTTTTTCCCTTGTTTTTTTTGCATTCGTATGTTGCAGGTTATTGATTGCGTGGGAGTCGTGGAGTGAGGATCACCTAGAAACATAGCTTTTGTTAGAGTCGTATTTCAGTTTAAACTTTACCTTAAGTTGTTTAAATTTTATATGGACATAGATTGCGTTTCAGTCTTCTCTTATGTTGTAAGACCCTTTGTTGGATTAAAGTTATTGAGTTATTTCTTAGTCGTTAAGCCTTACATTTATTTTATAAGAAATAGATGTGGCGGTAACACTCCCATGAGTAGGTTTTGGCTCATGTTTTTCATTAAGAGTGTTTTCAAAAGTCTGACCTATTCTGAGGGTGTTACAAAGACAAGGTCTCATACAAGATTTGCTGTAATTTTATAGTTTATTAAAGCTTATAATGTTCAACACAAATTCTCAAATAAGACGGTTTTCACGGTGAGTCTATATTTATTGGGTTGGTCCAATGTTAACTTTGTGTCTTAAAGTGATTACTTCCAAACTCAAAGTGGTTACTTACGGTTTTAAAGTAATCACTATAGTCTTAGAGTGCTTACTTATAATCATAAAGTGATTAATTACAATCTCAAAATTATCAATTACAGAAATACATTAATTATACGGGAAATTGTAAAAACATAAACCAATCTTTGCTCAATTCGTTGAAAATAAACCTAACTATTATTTTTTTTAAATAAATCCAACTATTTACTATAATTGTTGAAAATAAACTCAACTATAGTATATTGTGATACCTCAGATTTAGCTTTAAAAAATGATTGATAGACTACTCATATCAAGGTGCATCTTCTTTTCATGGGCGCTCATTTGCTAAGAACTATACAGTTAAGTGTGCTTGGTAGAAAGCAATCTTAGGATGGGTGATACATATATTCATAATTTTTGTCTTAAAGTAGGTGAGTTTTTTAAAAATAAATAATAGTTGGATTTATTTTCAGGGGATTAAGTAAAAGCTGATTTATATTAAACAATTTACCCTATATTATATAGACTCGTATTATACATTTTATGATAAAACGGTCTGCATATTGATTGGATCTTCAAAAGTTCCAACGCCAAACAAATTGGACTCTTCAAATCCATATCAAACCCATTTACACCATCCAGAACCGTATCCAGCCTGAAACCCTAAATCTATATTCTCTTTTCACTTTTCTACAATTTTAAGGGTGAAAACCACACAAACCCTCACCTCTTCTCTCCACCATTTCCTTAATTTCCTACAACAATGGCGGCCAGTTACGACTACGATGACCACCATGGAAACGCACCACCATCTTCCGCCGAATCCAACACTTACGATCCAAATTTCGTTCCAGATTCCGTCAAATCCTTTGTTGTCCATCTCTACCGCCATATCCGCGAAAAAAATGTCTACGAAATCCACCAAATGTATGAAACTTCCTTCCATACCCTCAGTGATCGCATGTTTAAGGATACTCCATGGCCCTCTAGGGACGCTATTGCAAGTTACGTCGATAACGATCATGTTTTTGGTTTGCTTTATCTCGAGATGTGGTATCGACATTTGTATGCTCGTCTTCAACCTACTCTTAAACAGAGGATTGATAGTTGGGATAATTATTGTAGTCTTTTTCAAGTTTTGCTTCACGGTGTTGTTACTATGCAATTGCCTAACCAGTGGTTGTGGGATATGGTTGATGAATTTGTTTATCAATTTCAGAGTTTTTGTCAGTTTAGGGCTAAGATGAAGTCTAAATCTGAACAGGAAATTGCGTTGCTTCGACAACACGATCAGGTTTGTTTTCTGTTTTGTCATTATTATTATTATTATTATTATTATTATTATTATTATTATTATTATTATTATTATTATTATTATAGTTTGTGTCATTTTAGCCGTAAGATGAAGTCTGAATATGTATGAATTCTTATAATTGTAATTAGATTTCCATGATTGAGGAGGAAGATTAGTATAGACATTGTGTGTGATTTTCACGCCATCTTCTTTTTAAGTGTTTGTGTAGAATGACTTTGGATAAGGTACTGATCTAGGATGAATAGAGGTACCGAGTTTAATGTTAATTTGATATGAGATGCTGTTTTATCATTGCATTCAGGAACTTTTGGAATTATATTGAAGTTTAACTGAGATGTCAGTATGTTGTCAAAAACTAATACTTTTATATGGTATTGATTTTCTTTATAATCCTTATTGTAAAGAATGAACTGGGATTAGTTAAAATTTTTTTTTTCTACAAAAAAGGATCATTTCTATTCAAGATGTAGTTCTGCTATATGATCGAAAGACTATTGGAAATATTATGCAAGGATCTGACTTATAATATTTAAATAAATTGATTGTGAGTCTGAGACCTTTCTCCTATGTGTTTACTATGGGTGTTGCTTGGTGTAGTTTTCTAGGTTGCTTTCAATTCATTGTTTGACTCGAGGCAAAACACTAATAATCATTAATTAGCTTTTGAGGTATATTTTTTGGGAAAACTACCATGAGTGTCTTTCAAAATTCAAACATATTATATTGACAGTTAACCATGAAAAACTTCTAATTTATTCTAACAACTACAACTAATAACTACTTATAGAGACTACTCTTGCATCTAATTTGACACTCACCTTTAAGTTTTTTGTTAGTTTTGATAGGATCCAGAGTTTGAGATTTTGGAGTCATTGTTTGATGAATTAATGTTGCTTGTTAGGTAATCAAATTGTATTGAGACTTGGGATGTATGAACATTGTTGTTAAAATTAATCCAATTTATTAGACCGTAGGATCCTACAATCAAATTTTGACCAAACAATCCTATCAAACATAGAATTTTAATCTTGTTTGGTCATTTTAGGATCGGATTGAGTCATACAGGCTCACAAGATGGGTAGGATCATAATGCAAAAATTCAATTTCGACGATTATGGGTAATTCTTTAATGGGGCGGTACGCTATTGACAGTGATGCATTTTTCGTACCTCAAATATTGTATAATATCAAGAGATATTCTTTCGCCAACCTAAAACACAATCTTACACCTTAACACCAAAGATTATGAGATATAGAAAGCCTTGTGATCTTCTCACCACCTTATTATTTTCTCTTCCTTTAGTGATGGTGGTTGTATTGATTGATACAAAAGTAGCTGTTAGCTTTATTGATATTCATTAGTGACTATAAATTATAAACCTGTTGACGTGAAAAATTTTCTTGTTTAAATTGATCTCCTTCAGGCATGGAGTGTATGTGGTGTTCTCAATTACCTGCAAGCACTTGTTGATAAGTCAATGATTATTGAAATTTTGAAGCGGGAGAAAGAGGGACTTGAACGATTTACTGCAGATGATGGGTATGATTATAATGGTGGAAGTAATGTTTTGCGAGTATTGGGGTACTTCAGCATGGTGGGCTTGCTTCGAGTTCACTGTCTCTTGGGGGATTACAACACTGGGTTGAAGTGCTTACTTCCAATTGACATTAGTCAGCATGGTGTTTATACTACTGTAATTGGAAGCCACATCGCTACTATTTATCACTATGGTTTCGCAAATCTTATGCTACGAAGGTATGTTTTTTTTAGATTGTATGGTTGTTGAGGCTTATGAATGTTTCACTAATCTGCTAAAGCATGTTCTTTGCAGATACGTTGTGGCGGTTCGCGAATTTAATAAAATTCTTTTGTATATCTACAAGACAAAACAGTATCATCAGAAATCTCCGCAGTATGAGCAAATTCTGAAGAAAAATGAGCAGATGTATGCTTTGCTGGCAATTTGTCTTTCTCTCTGTCCCCAGACAAAGCTTGTTGAAGAAACTGTGAACTCGCAGCTTAGGGAGAAATATGGTGAGAAGCTGAGTAGGATGCAAAGATATGATGATGAGGCTTTTGTGCTGTATGACGAGCTGTTCTCTTATGCATGTCCCAAATTCATTACTCCATCAGCTCCAAACTATGATGAACCACTTGTTAATTACAATCAGGTGAATTATTGTTTGACATATGAGTGTTGTATATTTTTTTTATTTACTTTTTATGGTTAATATATATTGGTTGTTAATTTGGTATGATCTTCGAGTTGTAGAGTATTCTATATTCCTATCACTGGATGCGGGTGACACTCACCTCAACAAGTTTCTACAGATCAAATAGATTTCTGGTTGTATGTTTGAATATATAAATCTTATGATCGATTGTCTTCTAGCTAAGCCATTTGGAATCCATATAGATTCTGTTTAAATTGGTTGTGTATTGCAGAGTTAGAGATGCAAGGTTTATTGAAATTGGTTTTTTGAAAGGTTTATTTGAATATTTGCATAGCTTTGATGTGGACTTTTGTTCAAATTTATCACATTTGAGTCTCTATTTGAAGTTGTTTCTTGCTCTAATAAAAGAACAATCTGTTCTAAGGACTGTTTCTGGTATCTCGTCTGAGAAACTCCTAGATTTTCAGTTTAGTGATAGTTCCCTGCTTGTCCTGGAATTTTGGCGGATCATGACCCCTTCCCCACTGTTCTCTGTTAATTGAAGCTTGTCAGTCCTCTTGCCTCTATTCTGTCTTTATTTCTTCTCTATTGCTATTTGATTTGCTTTATTCCTCTCCGTACAATTAGCCATTGGGGTACTTTTTGAATAGATAGATCAAGTTACCAGGAATAGATCTGCTTGAACATAGAGAATAATATGATTAGGTGCACATGCTTTATATGTTAACTCAAGTGGGTTGAACCTAGGGAAAACATCATCCATTGAGTTTGGGTACTTTGTCTAGTTTTTAACTTTTCGAATCACTGACTGTAATGTGTTACTTGTTACTGATCTGATTTAGTATGTTTACATCTTCTATGCATCCTAGAGGACTGCTCTTCTTCAAACTATTAATTGTGTCGATTATTTTTATTCTTTTGTGTGTTCATGATGTAAATAACAAATATTGATGACTGTTAAGATACATTTGTTTCTAAATTGATTCGGTTACTAAATCTTATACTCCCTCCAATTCACATTATCCAATGTGCTAATTCCAATCCTAAACATATATAATTGTGCATAATTAAAAATTGTAAAAAATTAATATTAAAATTTACTTTGAAACAAATTAAATAGAATCCCACTTGACTAGATTTTGACATCTAGATAAAGAATAAAATACAAATTAAGAGTGATCAATGAATAGTATAATGAAATTAAATGGGACAATGTTCTGAATTTGAGGGAGTATGATGCTTTTTAGTAGGCTCTTACTTAGTACGGGTTTGCCTTTTGGGTTGTGGCTGTCTTGGACGTCTGACACATGCATGTGGATGTGGATTTGCAAATAGGTTGAGTCATGCCCCTTACAACTCTTAAAGTTGTTTCCCTTGTGACCCTTGATAATTATGGATTATGGAACCTATTGATGCATCTACTGATCTACATGATTTATTTTCCAATTAGTGGCATATATGCTGTTTGGTATTTTGAGTATTCGATCGCTGTCTCCATCTCATGTTCATTTTGTGCCATGATAAAACTGCATTCGTGTAACTCGTCTATTTGAAATTGCACTATGCAGGATGCTTACAGACTTCAATTGAAGCTTTTCCTTTATGAAGTTAAGCAACAACAACTACTGGCCAGTGTGCGCACCTTTTTGAAGGTGTACTCTACCATATCGCTTGGCAAACTTGCTACTTACATGGAAGTGGATGAAGCTACATTAAGGTGAGAATTTGTAAATGTCTAATCATTGTTGTTGCTAGGTTTTGGGAGGTCCTTAACCTTTATTCATTGTCAGGACAATCTTGATGTCCTATAAGCACAAGACGCATGCTGTTGATGCTGAGGGCAGGATTATCTCCAACGCTGATATTGATTTCTATATTGATGACGTAAGTCCATTTAAGCATCTTTCTCAGATATATTTATATGCTTCTATTCTTGCACACATTATCTATTGCATTAAGCTTGTAGTTGAAAGCCGATGGCACTTGTGTAATCACGCCTTTGTGTATTACACATCAGCTATATTTAAAAACGTTAGATGTGAGGTATTGGGACATGCTTTTGACTTTTGATGCTATTCCAGGATATGGTACACATCATCGAACCTAAGCCAATCAAACGATATGGTGATTATTTCATGCGTCAAATTGCCAAGGTAAAATCATGTTCACTTTAACGCCTTCTGTACTAAATGAATGTTTTTAAACTGAACTTGTTGGCAATTTCTGCAGCTTGAAGGCGTGATGAATGATATGGACAGGATAAAGTTGGAGTAGATTACAATCTTTTTGTAGAAACTATTTGCTTTTCATTCTACCCATTTACTTCTATGATGTTGCTCGGATGCCAAAATGTACGCTTCTTTTAATGTATTCTCGTTTTATTTTTCGTTTACCCAGTTTTGAAATCTAGTTAGATGAAGATCTATCCGCGGGAAATAGTCATAATATTTCAAAGTGATTCTGGCCTTTCTGGGTATATTGATTTTGATTTTAGTGAAAGTGTATTGCCTTTACCTTCATACTTTATATTTGCTACAATAAATTAGTTTCATCTTCTCCATGACATGTTAAAAAGAAATATTATTATCAGTAGCAATACACACAAGTGCAGACTGCAGAGTGAGCATATGTAAATGTTTAGTTCAACTGTGATTCTCTATTTAATACTTCTGGTGCAGGTGCTGTTTTTAAATATCACACAGGGTTGAATGAGAATTGCTATTCTTAGGGCTATTCACGCTCCATTAATATTCCTATAGAGCTAGTTTATGGGGCGGATTGGCTCGTTAGGTTGATGTTTTGATATATTTAACGGGGAGAGAAAATTTGAACAAAATTTTTTTAAAAAAATTCTTAAAATAAGCTTTGATAAATTTTAATTTTCAAAATTAGCATCAGTCAGTTGGAATCTATGGTTTTTTTTGTTTGCTGTTATTGTTACTATAGCGAACAAACAATTTGGCAAAGAAAAAGTTAAAAAGTCTGCTTCTTTGTTCGCTGTTAGTAATAGCTACTAATAGATTACTAACAACGAACTTAAAAGCTGATTTTTTTAACTTCTTTTGTTGTATAAACTAGTCGATTTTTGTATGCTGTTATTAATAACGAACTAATGTTTTATAAAGGTTCGAACTTTTTATTTTTATTTGTTTTGGAAAAATTACCCTAAATAATTCCTTTTTTTCGCGATTTTTTTACAATAATTCAACCTATCGATTAACAATAAATAATTCGAAATTAGGAGGGTCTTTGTCTTGGGTACACTCGGGTGACCTGCTATCTATTGTAGCAAGTCATTTTGAATAAAAAAAAAGATAAATTACGAACACATTACAAAAAAATTAAACCCTCCTAACAACCTAGCCCCATTGCCACCATCTCCCGCTCACCGGAGACACCACCACACAGCCGCCAACACCATCACCACAACTTTTATTTTAGTGGCACAAAACCCCACAATTTTATCCACCCACAAAATCGTAGAACTCTATCTACATTCGCACCCAATTTTCATATATTGATCAAAAAAATTTGACTTAGCTAGGTGGTGGTTCGAGAGGTGTTGGGTTAGTGACGGCTAGGTGAAGGTGATGGCCGGTTGTTTGCGGTTTAGGAGAAGGAGAAGTGAGAAGATTTTCAGAAATCGGGCAACGGTGAAGAGGGAAATTAGTGACTGTGGTGAGAGGGAGTGGAGAAGGGGAGGAGGGGGAGGGCTGGGGACTCGCTAGAAATGAGAGAGGGGAAGAATTGGTAGCAATTGAGGAGTGAAGAAGGAAAAATGGCTGAAGTGGAGGAGGTAATGAAAGCTCGTGCACATATGCACAACATGAAGCATCAAGGGTAAGGGGGAGGGAGGGGTGGATGGCAGGGAGGGTGGAGAGGGAAAGTGGTGGCCGGCCGGAATATGGGATCGGCTGAGGTTGGGTGGTCGGGGTGGGGTGGATGGGTGGTTATTATTTGATTTTTTTTGTTAATATTTTTGTATTTTATTTTATTTTATCTTTATTTTTTATAAGTTTACCTCTAAAAACAGGTAAAATTTTTATGAACAATATTTTTGGATAACTACGTCAATAATTGGAATTATTTATGATTAATCAATAGGTAACATTATTATAGGAAAATCGTGAAAAGATTAGATTATTCAGTGTAATTTTTTCTATTTTTTAAAGGTTCAAATTTTATACCCATCTGCTTTTAAAGATTTATACGTTTAACCGGCTAAACTAGCTTCCTTCTTCAACCGAACATTACTACTTATCTGTAAAAAAGAGTTTTCCTTCATCAATAAGATTTAACATCCATCTTCAACCCATCATCCACATATTTAACATAAAAACTAGATTTTAATTGCCTCACCAAAAGGATGAAAAGGGGTGGTAACTGAATATACACCTTAGGTTATCAGATATCTAACTTTTCCCACCACATCATGATTTCAATTATCAACTATCCCCAAATATAATAAAAAAATTCAATGTATAAAAATCGTAGATCCTAATTATAAAAAAATAGTTCAATCCTATTGAACTTATCAAGAAACCAAATTCTTGAAAATCTTTTTAAGTGGCAAAAGAATCAAAAATCCAGTCCCTGCAATGTCAAATGAAACTGAATATAAACAATAAAAGAACAATCAATACCACAAACATTAACAGTACAGAACAATAAAGAAATAAACAAAGAAAGTGAAAATAGTAAAATCCCATATTTTTAAATAAATCAAAAGCCATTAAAATGGAAGGAAAATCAGAGATTAAATACAAAATGATGAACATAAATGAAAAAGTAATCGAAATTAAAATTTAAAATTAAAGAAAATCCTAACTTTCGAGAGTCTATTCCCATTATATTGCTCAAAAAAAAAATAATTCCCACTTTGCATTATGTGAGAAACTATTTCCCACATTACCGTCCACGTCAGAATTTTTTTTTTTTTTTTTTTTCAGACAAAACCGCCACTTGAGATGGCGGTTTGCCTTAAGCACTAAACCGCCACATGAAGTAGCGGTTTGCTTATTAATTTTTTTTTTTAAAAAAAATAAAATGACATGCTGTTTTGTACTGCTATAAAACCGCCACTTGAAGTGGTAGTTTGCTTACTTTTTTTTTTTTTAAGAAAAAAAATTTAATGATGTTTTGTACTACTACAAAACCGCCACTTGAAGTGGCGGTTATCTTACTTTTTATTTAAAAAAAAAAAATATTGTTTTGTACTACTACAAAACCGCCACTTCAAGTGGCGGTTTACTATTTTTTTTTTTTAAAAAAAAAAAATTAAAATCCACAAAACGCCATTTCAAGTAGCGGTTTAGTTCAGATCTCTTAACAAAACCGCCATTTCAGGTAGCGGTTTTATTAAAAAAAAAAAAAAAAAAATCTGACGTGGACGGTAATGTGGGAAATAGTTTCCCACATAATGCAAAGTGGAAATTATTATTTTTTTTGAGCAATATAATGGGAATAGACTCAACTTTCGAACATTGGGGATTTCAATAATACATGAAATTTAATTAAAGGTGGGTTAGTCACAGTGGCCGTCGGTGGTCTTCACGGTAGCAGCCTTGCAGGTGAAAGCTAGTGAAGAAGAAGAGACCATGAAGGTTTAAGGAAGAAATCAGATGAAGAGACTATGGTGAAGGTTTAAGGAAGAAATATGACAAATGAAGATGAGGAAGATGGTAACTCGATATTCGAGGTTACTAAATTCAGAAACGGATGATATAAAGTTCGAACCTTTAAAAAATAAAGAAAAATTCAAACCTTTAAAAGCGCATAAACTAAAGTTCGTACCTTTTAAATCAAATTTTTCCATATTAAATACACTCTTAATTGACTTGTTTCATTCATCAAAAAATCAATATCAACCAAAGAAGCAATAACACGGTTTTGAAGGTATATTTCTATAACTTAGGTTGAATACTTATTAGTTTTAATGATTATTTGATTTACTTAATAATATTTATTAATATTATTATGTTATTTTATTGGTAAATGTCAAAGTTTCATTCAATAGATGAGCATTGTCATTGCGGTGATGAAGTCAAATGCGATTGTGATTGGAGCGATTTTGATCATGACAACCAATATGTTGCTTGTCCATTTTACCATGATGAAGGATTATGGTGTATCTACTTTAGGTGGGTTGTCCAAAGGGCACCCAATGGCAGAATGACATTATTATTAAGTTCGATAGAGAGGTGAAGCTTAAAAAGTTAAAAAAGCAGGTATAATTTCCTGAATAAACTATGTAATTTGTCATCGCAGTGGTTCCATTAATAATGATATTGTGTCGCACTTTTTAGCAATATTTTTCCTATTTTATTTCGATTGTTTGTTTGATTTATTTGCAATAAATACACTACTCTAAGCTAAACTAAGCCATTATAGGCCAAAGCATAATTCAAGGCAAAATAATTCATCACTGAATGCTTCGAGCATTCATAAGTCAAAGGATTAGCATACAATAACAAAACATATATTATAACACTCCGAGATTTTAATGATATAATTAATTAATATTATAATAACCCTTAGAGATTTTATAATTACATTAAATTATTTTTAGTTAATTTTTAGTATATTACTTTCATACACGAATTTAAATGTCAACAGGGTTATATAAAAAAATAGAGTTGCGATTACGAAAATAAGGATGGTTTGAATTAAAATTATTACTTTATTATTTTGTGAGCACATCAAAGTTGGGTCTTTTAGTTGGGATTTACAAGGAGGTTAATCAAAAATAAATAAATAAATAGGTAGCCGGCTGCTTGTGGGTGTGCTGCCAGCAGGACAGCAGCCGCGTGGTGGTTCCTCCACCATCCCACACGGCCCTGGGTCACCACCACCACATCTACCACTTGTTTTTTCATCCCTTTTGTAGCTTCACCTTTGCAAGCCTCTCATCTTTACTCTAAGTGATTTTCCTAGTTTCTAATTAAATTTTATTAAGTTTATGAGTATAGTGTTGATGTTTGCCTTATGATTAGTGAATCTTACTATGAGAAATAATTAAAAGTGCTATCTTTGAATATTAAATAATTAGGGTTTGATTTAGAGTTGAAATTAGTAATGGTGTGGGCATTCATGTTATATTTTGGTGGTGTATTAGTTTTATTGATTCTTGCTATGGATAATAGTTAAAAGTGTTATCTTTGAACATGAAATGACTAGGGTTTGGATCTAGAGATGAAATTATTAATAATGTGTGTTTTATACTATATTTTGGTGGTGTGATGATTGATTAAATAACCTTAAAAGTTGTTTTGAGACTTAGTCAATTGATTATTGCTGTGATAATTAGTAATGGTGATGATTTTAGTTGATTATGGAAGTGACTTTGGTCGTTAAATTAGGAATAATAGTTGTTAATTGTTGTGGGTTGATTGTTGTGAATTACAAGTACTCTTATTAGGCTGTTATTGAAGTCATAATGCATAATTTTAGTAAGGCCATGAGAATAATATCAACTTATTGTAGAAGGTTGTTAAGCTACTTGTGGTGATGCTCGATTGTAGTCTCTCTAGCTTTGGAGAATGTAGCAAAAGATGTTGCGATCTGACCACTTTAAGAATTGTCATCATGTCATATTAGTGTTATATTTAACATTGTGAGACTTAAAGAGTGAATTGTTGTTTTATTCTTTTTTTAGATAATGTGAATCGTTATAACTCAAAGTTAATTGATGTAAGGAAACGGCTCACATAATTCTTTTATTCTTTTTTCGATGGAAAGACTTGTGCTATTATTGAATTAATGATTATGATTGGTGATGAATGAGTTACGTACGTGCTAGAAGTAATTAAAAACTTGTCGTGAATGGATGATAGTGGCTACTTTGGCTTTTAGCTGGTATGGCAAAGTAGCTAAGGGAACTTATTAGTTCTATTCCTAACGTGTATAGGTTTCTAGTTCATAAGAGGAAAGTAGAACCTTAATTGGGTGACTTTTGTAACTTTTAGTCGTGCAGTGACGCTCACAGGTACGTACACGCAGTAATTAACTATCATGTTCATTGTTTCAAAGCATTATTAAAATTTCGTGATTATATGCATCGTATTAGAATCATAGAGCACCGGAAAGTAAACTATGCTATCGAATAGTCATAATAGTGGTACAGGCAAGTAGAATGAAAGTATTAGGAGACTATGTGAACAAATTTCTAAATAGTAGAGAATACACTATGGTTGCGTGTAGTATCGAAGTGATTCCCTAGTTATTGAGCCTTGATTTTGATTAGTCAGCGTGACTCAATTGGATTTATGTCCAGATGATTTAGTAGTCCCCTAGGTGAGATCCAATGGGATCACCGTAAGGGGGATATGAGCATACTTTTGTCATTGGGCGCCGGGCGGTCGATATCGCCCCTTGACCGAGGTGTTACCATGCGGACCTTGCAAACCCCAATATGGTGGCCTCTTCACTGGATTGGTACCCTAGTGTGTTAGTTTTTCCCGAAGGTAGGACCTGAGAGGGTTAGCTAGAATAAGCTCATACTTTGCCATGGGCGCTGGGTGGCTGATAACGCCCTTGGCCGTGTCACTATGCCACGAATAAAAAAAAGATCCACTACTTTTGAATATACTTCGAGGGATTAGTAGTTGAAAGAGAAATCATGAGTAAATATAAGTGTTTAGACAGATGAGTAGATTTGTTATTGCTGTGCTATATTGTCGTTTATCCCTTTGTTCTATGATTCTAATTGTTATAAGTTTATTGATTACTGACGTGTATGTGTTTGTTGTTGTTTGTTCTTGACTCTCTGTGATGTTTCTGCTATGATACATTTGGCTATGGTCATTATGTTGAGCAGCAGGGTTATCATAGATAGACATTACAGGTGATGGAGCTTCTTTGCATTGCATACGGGGGGGAAATGAGTGAGAATCTTAAAGTAAACAATAATCTTATTGTCTACATGTAGTTTCTTTTTAATTAAGTTGTCTATATTTTAAGTTTGAGGTACATGTCCTCCTTTGTATAAGTTATTTCCGCTGCGTTGTTTTTATGGTTTGTATGATTTAAATGGTTTAACATTCTCTTTCTTTCTTCAAACTCAAGCGTTTACATTGGAACCACGATCCATGCTTAGCATATCGACCGAGGATTAGGCGATGATCAATCCGTCGTGATTTTTTTGTTACAAGGCTGATGATGCCTCATCGTTATTATGTTTTATTGATCTTTGTTTGTTTAGTGCGTCCAAATTTAGGGCAGATGCTGCTGAAATTTCTGCACAATCTTGTATGGGAGTTTTTCTACCCCTTTAATTAAACCATCCATCTTTCTCTTTTTATTTTTATTATTTATTATATATTTTATATTTTTTTATGTAACACCCGAATTTCCTCCGTTTCCTTGCGGTTTTGGTTCCATATAGAGGGTCGGAGATTCAGGAGTGTTGTTATATATTTATATATATATATATATATACACATATATATATAATACATATATATATATATATATATATATATATATATATATATATATATATATATATATATATATATATATATATATATATATATAATATACATACATACATACATACATATATATATATATATATATATATATATATATATATATATATATATATATATATATATATATATATATATATATATACATATATATATTTATATATATATATACATATATATATTTATATACATATGTATATATATATATATACATACATATATATATATATATATATATATATATATATATATATATTTATATATATATATACATATATATATTTATATACATATGTATATATATATATATATATATATATATATATATATATATATATATATATATATATATATATATATATACATATACATATACATATACATATACATATACATATATATATATATATACATATACATATACATATACATATACATATACATATACATATACATATATATATATATATATATATATATATATATATATATATATATATATATATATATATATATATATATATATATATATATATATATATATATATATATATATAACAAAAAATATACAAATATTCAATATCCTCTGAATGCTCAACACATACACAAGTCAAACAAAATATATACAAATCTAAAATTATCACCCCTACCCTATCTAACTGTGATGATTTACTACGCCTCTTATAATAGTAAGAGGCGGTCATGTTATAATCGGGAATAGGAGGTGACTGATACCGTGATGGCGCAACCTGGAAGGACCATGCACCAATCTAAATGAAAGTCAAGAGGAGGAGACAAGCTTTGCACCTCATCAGCAGAAGCCGAAGGTGGTGCTTGATTCGCAACGTCTGGAATGAAGTGCTGGAACTGCGACTATAAGAGTATGCCATGTGCAATCTCCTGCACCGACTCCTCCTAAATGGAGCGAATAACGGCTTCCATGCCTTGTGCCTGCAATCACAAATAAAATAAAACAATTATAACTATGATAATGGTAGGTTAAATTATTAAATGTGGAAGAATACTTACATAGTGGATCATCATCAGTGTTGCCAAAGCGTATTGTGATGCAACGATGATAACTCATGGAGTCATCCATCGACGAGTGATGGAAAGAACAACTCAACCACTATTCCTGGGTTAGAATATTACATTGCTTTCAACAAGCGTGGATGGAGAGGATAAGAGACTTCCTATGTACCATAGATGGACAACATGACTTGTTGCTTAGCACACCATTCCAACTTATTTGTCACATCTATACTAAATTGGTCTTTAACCTTATTTCGCACGATAGAGACCTTAATTGATGGGTATTGGGCAACAAAATTTCTAATTGAATTGTCAATCACAGAGGATGTCAAATGAATGTGTGTAACTTACACATTATCACTACCTAATACACAAGAGTCATGCTTCCCTTTGTAAGTTACATTGTGCCATGAAGATGAATAAGTATTTTGCATAACCCTTGTTTTCCAAGAACATCCTCATTACACTTCAATGCAATGGCAATCTAGTTGGAAGTCTTTGTTCTATACTCAACATTTCTACGAATAAGATACAATCCAACATTTTCCAAGAAAACTCCTTATTGTTAAACACCTGACCATTTTCAAACTCTTCTTCTTCAGTGAAAGTGGTATCACAAGCTCAGAACCTCCAAGAGTTGTCCTCTATATGATCATCTAAAGGAGGAACTAGAGCATAAGGTGTAGGAGGAACAATTGTAGGAATGGAAGCCCCTTATTTTTGCTTCTAAATTAACCCTATGTGATTTAAACTTCCATGTGAAGGGACTCATATGGAGTACAAGATGAGGATGGAACATAGGGATTTTGAGTTTCTTAGGTTAAAAAGTCATAGAAGAAGGAGGAGTAAAAGTTACATTCAACACTTGATTTATTTCTACTATATTCACATTTTAATTCCTAAGGGTACCTCTTTCACATATAACTCCAAAGATGAAATAGGGTTAGACTCTAAATCCTCCCACACAACCTCTAATACCTCCTCATACTCGATGGAATAGGCTAAGAATTGAGCATTCATTCCAGATTTAAAACTTATGTTCACAACTTGTTTTATTCAATATATATATATATATATATATATATATATATATATATATATATATATATATATATATATATGTACATATATATATATATATATATATATATATATATATATATATATATATATATATATATATGTACATATATATATATATATGTACATATATATATATATATATGTACATATATATATATATATATATATATATATATATATATATATATATATATATATATATATATATATATATTCGTTAATTAAGCATGGCTGTAGAGATGAGCATCGATCCCTTTAGCAAGGTCAAGCAGATAGTCTATGTATAATTTCGCCTCAGGAAGATTTGCCTCATTCTCATACTCATAACCATAATTCACTATGCATCCTGACTGATCTCCTTTCGGAATTGCATGCATATGTGACGTAATGTTGTTGGCGAAGAATCCGTCAGGATAAATATACTTTATTTTCCTGTTCTTCATATCTAACTCTTCAATTTTTGTCCTTATGGAAAGCTTGTTATCATCTACACTCACAGTCACAAATCACAAAATTATATTATTAATTTTCATAATTCTGATCATGTTTCTATTTAAAAATTCTCTATTTTTATTACAAACTCACTACAAAAAACATAATTTTGGTAAGGTACTGAAGACGACGGCGCCGAGTAGAGTGGGACGACACAAGGTTGGTCACCATTCGTCGCCATAAAGTTATTTGGTCAAGGCGACGTCTTTTAATCGTCGTCAAACTCATCACCTAATTTTTTTTTGCCAAGGAGGGACGAATGAGGTTGGTCGCCTGCTAGTCGCCATGTTTAGCCGGGTTTTATTTTTGCTTTTTTTAGTGGGCGACGACTGAGGTTGGTTGCCAGCTTGTCGCCATTTGCTTTATGCACGTTTGCCAATGCACCAATTCAATTCATAATATGTCTTATTGTGCATAATTAAAAATTATAAAAAGTTGATATTAACAATTTTCACATTGAGACGAATAAAAAAAGATCTCACTTGACTATATTTGAATTTATAGATTAAAAATACAATATTAAGAGTTAAATGTGAATAGCGTCCAAAAAGCGAATGAGACATTAACTATGAAATGGAGGGATTACTTACTAAGAACATAACTCCAATTGAAGACAGCACCAGCCTTATTCCATTCCCCATCATGAAGTTCAATTTTGAAAATTTGATTAGGGATAATATTAGGAATGTGGTGTGTATTGCAAGCCTAAATATCAAAGAACTTGTCAGCATGACATTTGAGCTTTACTTGACCTTCAATCCTTTTGAGCCATTTTTCTTCCCTTTAAAAAAGTGATTAAATATTTGATATTGTAATTAACTAATTGAGTACATGAAATTTAAAAAATACTTAAAGTCACTATATGCACAGAAAAGATACTATGTCCTAAATCTAAAAATATTCTTAATTTATAGCATAGTATCAATTTCTGTATATAATCTCTACATAATGAAAAAAAAAAACTAATCCAACTTATCCTCCTCATAATATGTAACCTTTTTATTTGATCCTACACATGATCATGGTCATCAACACAACATCTCGCACAAAGTCAGGGTCGGGAGTAGGGCTGGCAAAAGCTGACCCGACCTGCTAACCTGATTTGAAATTGACTCGAAATTAGCGGGTGGGTTTAGATTTTTGACCTAATTAATTAAATGGGTCAAACCGATCTGATTTGTTTATTAAATGGGTTAGGTTCAGGTTGAATATTTAAACCCCAAAAAAACTTGTTTAACCCATTTATTAAATGGGTCAGTCAGGTTAGGTCGATCCATATTATCTGATATTAACCCACTAAAAAGCTGTTAGGCCCAAGTATATAACTGATTTAGTCCTTGTCATTCCAATGTAATAAACGAATAAACCCTAAAAATTAAAAGAACAGTAGAACACAGCGTGCGACGTCTTCCTCTTGGCTTCTTTAGTTCTTCTCTGTTCTCTCTGCCTTCTTCTCTCTTCTTACTACCATCTTCCTCCTGAATTTATCACTACCTCAAGTCCTGAATGCCAAAAGCCAAGGTAAGAATTATTTCTTTTTCTCATTCTTTTATTTTTGTAGTTTGATTTTTCTGACTTTTTTTTGTGTTTGATTTTTTCTGATTTTTTTTGTGTTCGATTTTTTCTGATTTCTTTTTCTCTCTTGATAATGCGGCTTCAAATAATGTGTTTGCAGATTGTCTTAAGGGTGAACTTGAATTGTTATGTACAGGAGAATTTTTTCACGTGAGGTGTTGTGCACATATCATGAACTTAGTAGTTCAAGATGGATTGAAAGAAGTTGATGATGCTGTGATTAAGGTGAGAGAAAGTTTGAAATATTGTAAGGGATCACAAGCTAGAAAGCAACGTTTCTTAAGTTGTATTAAGCATGTAGGTCTTCAAAGCTCTAAAGGTTTAAAACAAGATGTCATAACACGATGGAATTTTACATATTTAATGCTTGAAAGTGCATTGTATTACAAGAAAACTTTAATTCATTTTCAGAAAGTTGATGCTAACTATATTCATTGTCCTACTGCGGAAAAATGGGCTAAAATTGAAAAAATTTTCAAGTTTTTAAAAGTTTTTTATGAAGCTACTCTTGCTTTTTCTGGGACTAAATATCCTATTGCTAACTTATACTTTCCTAATGTGTTGAGGGTAAGATTGCTTTTAAAAAGTGAGATGGAGAGTACAGATGGTTTTATGAAGAAAATAGCTTGTAAGATGTATGGAAAATTTGGGAAATATTGGAGTGATTTTAGCATTATTATGGCAGTTGCTGTTGTGTTAGATCTTAGGTTTAAGCTTCAATTTGTTCAATGGAGCTTCAAAAACGTTTATGGGGATGGTGTTGAATATGAGGAAGAAGTGGCTAAGGTAAGGGAGAAAACACAAGAAAAAATTATAAAATCTATGCTTTTAAACTATCTGCAACTTCTCCAAGAAAAAAATTTGGAAGTTTACATGATAGAAATGTTGAAGATGCTACCGATGAGTTTATGATCGTAAGTAAGTTTCTGATTTTTTTTCCATAATTATATAAGTTTTTGTTTGTTTCTTTACCTTTTAAAGATTTTGATGTAAATGCATGTATTATAAGACTTTGATAGTTTCTCTAATGAGCATAGTATTGTGAGTATGAAATCTGATTTGGAGATGTATTTTGAGGAGCAACTAGTGCCTCGTTCAGTTAGTCTTGATATTCTTGCGCGTTGAAAGACAGATGCATCTTGTTATTCGGTACTTTCTTCATTGGCAAGAGATATTCTTGCCATTCCTATATCTACCGTGGCTTTCGAATCTGCCTTTAGCATTGGTGGTCGGTTACTTGATTGCTATCGAAGTGTCTTGAAGCCAAATATTGTCCATTCTATTGTTTGTCTAAGGATTGGACATTTAAAGGAGGTAATTTTCTATATACTAATATGTCTAAGTTAATATTGGTTTTGGTTAGTTGCTTTTATTGGTATTAATTTGTTTGTTTAATAACTTCTATTTTTGTTTGCTGATGAAGTAAAAATGGAATCACAATTGGATGAGCTTTGTAGGATGGTAATGAAGATTAAAGTTGAAGAAAAAGAAGACATATCTTGCCCTAATCCAAGTCCAAGTTTCGATCAATATGAATTCAACTCAAAAGCATCTTCCTCAGCCACCATAATTTAGATTATGATTTGTAAAAACTAATTATGATGCTTTTGGTTTTGGCTTGTCAACTTAACAATTTGTTGTGATATTTTGCTTGTTGTTGACTTTTGAAGACTTTTAACTAGGAAGAATGGGTCAAATGACCTGAAAAAACCGAATATAAGCAAACAAAAAAAAGCAGGCTAAATGGGTATTTAGCAGGTTGACCCGACCTGCTACAGATTAGGTCGGGGTTTCGATTTTTGACCCATTTTATTAAACAAGTCAGGTTCAGGTTAAGGGTCTATGACCCATTTATATATGATGCGAACCTAAAAATGACCCAACCTGATCTGTTTGACACCTCTAGTCAGGAGGGAGAGGTAGCGGACAAATCATACCTGTTTCCACTCGAGGGAGAGGGTAGGAGAAATGTAAGCAGTCAAAACCCTAGATAGAAAAATCCTGCAACATGAGTGAAAGCACCAAGATAAAAAAACAAAACTGTAAATATAAAACAAGCTGGATTAGGATAGGGTCGTAAGGAGAAAAGAAAAAAGGTTTTGACTTTAACTTGTTAGTATACTCTTGTTTAATTAGAGTCATTGATTGCATCATTAAGAAAAGCATGAATTGATAACATATAGAAGTACATGTTTCTTGATGTAGCAAGCAGAAACATGCTATTAACAGTACACAACAAGTAGTAATACACAAAAACAAAACTAACACACATAAGCAGCATGCATGCCATTTTATTGAAGCTTATATATATGCATCATGACTGACAGCAAATATATCAATTATTAATTTATCAAGCATGGCTGCAGAGATGAGCGTCGATCCCTTTAGCAAGTTCAAGTAGATAGTCTATGTATATTTTGGCCTCAGGAAGATCTCCCTCAGCATTATTCATCTTCTCATACTCAAAAGCCCATTTCACTATGCATCCTGACCCATCTTCTTTCGGAATTGCATGCATATGTGACTTTATGTTTTTGGCGATGAATCCATCAGGATAGCTGTACTTCATTTTCTTGTTCTTCACTTCAAGCTCTTCAACTTTTGTCCTTATTGTAAGCTTGCTATCATCTGCACTCACAATCACAAATCACAAAAACAATTTATTAATTTTGTGATCGATGGTTTTATTAAAAAGTTCTCTATTTTTATTACAACAACAATAATGTTCCAGTATGATCATAACCTAATTCGTTAAGTAGCTCACATGGTGGTTCTGGGGGTAGGATTTTCAAGTAAGAAATCTAACCAAAAGTTTAAATTGATGGTTGAAACTCAATAATATGTTATATTATACTGTAACACACCCTTTCAAATGAGAGTCGTTTGGGTTAGAAGTGAGAACGCAACATAAACCCTCCTTATACTTGGCACAAAATAATTCACTTTAAGTGTTGTGTGAGATTTACGTCCGTGACTTTTTGTTATGTTGGCTTTGATACCATGTTAAGGAACCAGCAACTCAATTAAAAGGTTAAGATAATAGTTGGAGCTCCTTGATAAATTATATGGGAAATTATAAAAAATAAATCAACATTTGCTCGATCCGCTAAAGAAACTCAATTATTGTTTATTTTTAAATAAACCCATCTATTTAGCATAATTGCTGAAAATTAATCCAACTATTGATTATTCCTAAATCTTTACTTACAAAGAAGTTTTGAAGATTCTTATAAACAATTTTAACTAATATACCTAAAACGTGATTGTATTTAAAAAAAATAATAGGTTCGTTTATTTTCAACGGATCAAGCAAAAGTTAGTTTATTATTAACAATCATACCCTAAATTATATATACGCAATCTTACTCTTGTTAGTGATTACACTTAAAGAATGTTGTTAACATTCGATCTTTGATTGAAAACATCATATATTTTTAAAAAATAAATACATATGATTTGATGAACCATTTTAATATAGTTCTTAATAAATTATCCAAAACCAAAGAATCATTTTTTATTAAGTATAGGTTATTCTAATTAACAAGACTATATATGTGTAATCCTTATCATTGATAATTTAAATAATAAATCAAACAAATTGCGACAATATTTGCTTAAAATATGGAATACTTTATTATACTTCGATTTACTTAATGATATATGTATTAATAGTGTGTTTGGGAAATAATTTTTTTATTGATAATTTAAAAATTATTTGACAAATGACTAAAAATAATTTTTAAGCCGATATGAAAAACTTTTGAGTGATAAGAATATAAGTCTTGTATGAATTTAATCCATACTATTTTAGTGTTGACAATATAAAAGTAACAAATAGTTCCAAAAGATTGTACTGATTGTACTTATCCAGTGAAAAAACATATTATTTTTATACCTAAAGTTAATGTACACCGAAACGTATAGATCAAATCCATACAAAGTTTTCTCTTGATAAGAAGTAATTATTAATACTCCATCTGTTTCATTATACTTGCTACATTTGACATTTACGCATTTTAATGTATCATTTTGATGATTCATATTTTAAATTATGCACATCTAGAAATTATAAAATTTAATAATATGAAAATATGCGATTAGATGATTCAAACAAGATTCAATTTGACTCTATTTTCTTATACATTAACAGCAATATATAAAATAAGTTTGAACCATAAATAGTATTAATAACCGTAATGTAACAAGTATTTCAGAACAGTGAAATTACTTACTGAGAACATAAGTCCATTTCAAAAGAGCACCAACCTTATCCCATTCCCCATCATGAAGTTCAATTTTGGAAATTTGATTAGGGATTATATTAGGAATGTGGTGTGTTTTGCAAGCCCAAATATCAAAGAATTTGTTAGCATGACATTTGAGCTCAACTTGACCTTCAACCCTTTGAATTTGGGCCATTTTTTTCCCTTCAAAATGTGATTAAATATTTAATATTGTAATTAACTAATTGAGTACATGAAGTTTAGCAAGAAGCAAGGGGCTTTATATAGAAATGGAGAAGGTTGTATGCATCAATATGAACCACTCATTTAATATAATTGGATGATTCACAATCCCCATTATTTCTTTAAACAGAAAAATTCCAAGTTATCTAAAAGTGCATATAATAATTACGCCCATGCATTATATATTCCTTATACTTCCTCTATTCCGTTTTAGTCGCTACATTTGCATGGGCACGCGAATTAAGAAAAGTGATTGACCTACACTGTAACTGATTGTTTATTTTATAGAGTATAGTATTTTATTATTATTAATTGAAAAAGAAAAAGGAAAAATAGGTTGTTAGGTTACTTTATATAGAGTATAGTATATTATTTTATTATAGAGTATAGAGTATAAAGTAGGATAAAAATACGGGTAGGTAGAACTTTAAATGATTGTTTTATTACTAAAAAGGAAATGTAGCAAGTAATATGAAATTGCCAAAAATAGAAAATATAGCGGGTATTATGGAACAGAGGAAGAGGAAGTATTTATGTAGTAACAAAACCTAATGGACCATTTTGGGGTGTTGAATTTGGATTAAAAACCTAATATTTATATTAACTTTATTTTATAATAGATTTTGAAAGATTTATAATGTCTAACCTTGAGCTATTTGTTTATATTCTTAGGAGTCTTCTCATATATAGCAACAAATACGAGAGGATAAATATATAACAAACAATTAAAATCAAGAGAGATTTTGAGCATAATTTTAATTATTTTTTATTAGTTGTGAGATGAAGAATTTATGAGCTTGGCATTTGAGCTCAATTCAGTACAATTATGGAGGGGATGACTTGCTTTCACTATGAACCACTCCTTTATTTTGGATGATTCCCAATGCCCCATTGATTCTATAAAAGGAAATTTTAAGTTATCAACAAGGGCTTATTGCAGCAATATATGCCAACTTTTAGATTTTTATGAGTAGAATCACATCCAAATGGACTATTGTAGGAGTGGTAGAATAAAAGATTATCTATTTTTTATTATTTGATAGGAAAAAATAAAAAATACTCTAAATAGATATACGCAAAAATATGGCACACAAACATAAAAATTTATATTTTAATTCAGTGAAAGAACTCTTTCATCCTTATATTGTTATCAACGCTAAATAATATAATACTTTGTCTGAGAACACTCATTAATCTCACATAGGTTTTCTCTCAAATTTGGGGATACAATATACACAAATGAGCAACCTTAAACCCTTATTTATGAGTGTCTACCAAAAACCCTAAACTCATAAATTCAAGAAACAAAATATTACTTCATTAGCTCAATTCATTAGCTCTATTAATTGAAATTGAGTTCCACCTTGAACATATAATGATCACGTTCGATTTCATGTTGGAAAATTGATAATCAAATTAATCCCATCCTAAAATTAAATTACACAAAAATCAAATCAAAATAAATTTCTTGGGTAATTAATTAGCTCAAATCATGCTAATAACTTTGATAACAATGTGATTTCGATGCAATAAGGATGAGTAGATTAAATATAAGATATTGATGCACCTGCTGCATACAATATATTTTCCGCTACATTTTACAATTTACGTAAGATGCATACATCAACATATGTTTTGTTAATATTTGCTTGTTCTTTTAATTTATTCTTAGTTTAGTGTTCTCAATGTTGAGTAGAATGAAAAGCCGCGTC